>NW_026726976.1:0-36344 GCF_029784015.1 Lycium ferocissimum
GGGCTAATAAACATTTATCACATGGGTAAAAATTCGAATTAAAACCCATGGGCTTAGGGCCATGTTGGCCGGCCACCCTCTCAACTTGGGCCTTATTTTCCTTTTTTTTTTCAAGCCCAATTCATCATGAATCATCTTTCATAAATTCCCGAAACAAATTTTCAAAATTCCCGACTTTGCCCTTAGGCCTTCTCCTGTTCTCACATCAATATTTTCCACAAGTAGCCACATACACACCACATAAAATCAAAGCATGGCCTTATTCTTACGAATCACCATCGTGTCCAAATTTCCCGAATATGCGAAAACACGGGATATAACAATTCTGTTATAGCCAGGCAGGTTTATAGAGACTGTTCGGTAATTATCTGTGGTCGTTGCACTAAGGAAGATCTGGTAGAGCTAGATATGACTGAGTTCGACGTTATTATGGGTATGGATTGGCTAGCTTCTGTTATGCTAATGTTGATTGTCAAAGAAAGGTAGTTCACTTCCGATTTTCAGTAGAACCGCTTATAAGTGAACTGAATGTCAAAGATCACCGAGGTAAGTTTATTTCATAATTTCAAGGCAAGGAAGATGGTCCGAAAAGGGCTATATTTATCATACGATTCGCGTACATGATTTAAAGGCGTAGACACCGACTCTTCGGTCGAGTCCAGGTAGTTAATAATTTCTAGATGTATTCCACTTCAAGGTCTTTCTCACCGAAGCGGGAGATAAAGTTTACTATGAATTTCTAGATGTATAGGAAGGAGTTGAAGGAGCGGTACCATTTATTAGAAGAGAAGGGCTACCGAATAAGGTAACCATCAAGAATTGATTATGAAAGCAATAAGGTAACCCAAGAATAAATACCCAGGATTGATGATTTGTTTGATCGGTTACGCAGGTGCTAGATGTTTCTCGAAGATAGACACAAGGTCATATCACAGTGCGAATGCACAGAGTGGATATTCAAAAGACGATTCAGACCCGATATGGGCACTATGAATTTAGAGTGATGTCTTTGGGCCGACCAATGTACTCAGTACCGTGTTTATGGATCGATCAACAGTATTCAAGCGTTCCCGGATATGTTCGTGATTGTATTTATTGATGATATTCGTTTATTCACGATCGAAGAGGAACATACGGATCATTTAGAGCGGTACTTGAGGTGCTCGAGCCGTAAATTGTATGCTAAGTTCTCTAAATATGAATTCTGGTTGACTTCGGTAGCATTCTTGGGGCATATTATTCGAGCTGATGGCATCCGGGTGGATACCCAGAAGATTGAGGCCGTCAAGAATTGGCCTCGACCTACGACACCCACAGAGGTACGTAGTTTTCTGGGATTAGCTGGTTATTACAGGAGATTTGTGGAAAAGTTTGCTTCGATTTCAGCGCCTTTAACAAGGCTAACTCAGAAGGGAGCTAAGTTCCAGTGGACCGATGCTTATCGCGAAGCTTCCGGTTCTTTGAAGAAGTTGACTACGACTCCGATTCGACTCTTCCGAAGGACCGGATGGGTATGTTATTTATTGTGATGCTTCGGTGTTGGATTGGGGTATTAATGCAAGACGGCAGTAGTTATAGCCTATGACTCCCGTAAGCACTAAAAAGCACGAAAGAAATTATCCTACTCATATCCGGAGCTAGCGGTGTTCATGCTCAAGATATGGAGACACTATCTATATGGCGTTCATGTTGATATTTATACAGATCACAAGAGCCTCCAGTATATCTTTAAGCAAAAGGAGCTGAATTTGCGGCAGAGGAGGTGGTTAGAGTTGCCGAAAGACTATGATGTCGATATTCTATATCATCCTGGGAAGGCCAATGTTGTAGCAGATGCACTCGGCTGCAATTCTATGGGAAGCACCGCGACGTGCCATCGGAAAAGAATGAAATGGTTCGTGAAATCCATCGCCTAGCTAGTCTTGGGAGTCGTTTGGCCGATTAGCCCCCCGGGAGGCACCGGGATTACGTAGCAGATGGCCGAATCCTCCATTGTGGAAGAAGAAAGCGACGCGCATAAAGGATCCCGTTTCTAGCACGATGCAGACACAGCCCCTCGAAAAGGAGAAGACCCCATTCGAGATTACATCCGATGGAGTATTATTGGCTACGAAGGCGATTATGTGTACCCGATGTTGCGGGCCGCGGCGATAGGTTATGGGCGAGACATTACGCCCGTTATTCTATTCATCGAGGGTCGACGAAGATGTATCATGACCCTCGGTGCTTATCATCGGTGGGATGTTATGAAAAAGGACATAGCAGAGTTCGTTTCTCAATGCCCAAATTGCCAGCAGGTTAAGATCGAGCAACAGAAGCCCGGTGGGTTATTACAGGAGATGGAGATTCTGACTTGGAAGTGGGAGATAATTAATACGACTTCATTCGTGCTTACCTCGCACCCACGAAGTATGACTCCATATGGGTTATCGTTGATAGGTCGACAAAATCAGCCCATTTCCCCTTTGGTGACTACTTATTCGGGAGGATTATGCCGCATTATATATTAAGGAGATAGTGGAGCTTCACGAGATTCCATATCTACTATCTTCCGACAGATGTGCCCAATTCACACGAACCTCTGAAGATCATTTCAGGAAGGATTGGGGACCCAGGTGAGTCTTAGCACAGCATTCCATCCTTAGTCTAATGGGCAGGCCGAGCGTACTATTCAGACACTGGAAGATATGTTGCGGGCCTATGTTATTGATTTCAGAGGTAGCTGGGACGATCATTTGCCACTAGTTGAATTTGCCTATAATAATACCTACCACTCCAGTATCCAGATGGCACCATATGAGGCTCTGTATGGCAGGAAATGCAGGTCACCGATTGGCTGGTTCGATGTTGGTGAAACTAAGTTAATTGGCCCGGTATATGATCCCATTGGGCTGATAAGGTGAAACTCATTCGGGAGAAAGTTATTGGGCTGTTCGCAGCCGACGGAGAATCATATGCGGATAATCGACGTCGACATGAGAGTTCCCATTTATGATTAGGGTATTCCTGGAAGTGTCACCTATGAAGGGTGTTATGAGATTCGGCAGAAAGGGAAAGCTCAGTACGAGATATATTGGGCCTTATCAGATTTTTCGTAAGATAGGAAAGGTTGCCTATGAATTAGATCTACCAGCCGATTTAGGAGCAGCGCATCCAATGTTCCACGTGTCTATGCTTCGCAAATGCATTGGTTACCCCTCCAGAATATTTCCCATAGAGGATATCCAGGTGACAGAGGAACTATCCTATGAGGAGCAGCCAATAGCCATATTGGATCGTCAGGTGAGAAAGCTACGTAATAAAGATGTGGCGTCCGTAAAGGTGTTGTGGCGGAATAATAACCGGGAGGAAATGACCTGGGAAGCCGAGGAAGAGATGAAGAAGAAGTATCCCCACCTATTTCCAGTGCCTACAGGTAATCTAAATTCCTTAATCGGTTATGTTGATTGATGAATGAATGTATGCGATGGGGCCTATGAAACTCCCCGAATTCTTATAAGACCCGTAGGCTAGTTTAACATTTGAGGACGAATGTTCTAAAGGGGGGGGATGATGTTATATCCCGCATTTTGTTCATCGGGACAATCCGAGTTAACCGCGATAAGTTAGGAACAAGACTGATTCCTAATGGTCCGAGACTTTTAACCACGATCTTGTTTTAAGACATAAGTTGCTATATGATTTGTGGCATGGAATATTAAGGAAGTTTGGGGTAAAAGTGAATTAATGGAAAAATTAAAATTTCATGAATTATGGGGCATGCTTAATGACACATGAGGGCCATGGCCATACGGATGAAAACTAATATATGCATATTAAGATGACTAAGTAGTCATCTTTTCCATCTTCAACACTTAGAGAAAAATTGAGAAGCTTGGAGAAAGAGAAGAGGGAGTATTCGGCCATGGAGGATAAATTTGAAAACCAAAAATAGCCATCAAAAAAATAATTCTTTCTAGCAAATCAACTAATTGAAGGGTCCTTGTTAACGTGGAGTTGTTGTTTGAGCCAACAAACCGCTCGTTTTCATCCTTTGCCAACCTTAGCTAAGTTGCGAAGTTAAGAAGAAAGGTAAGGTTTAATTTTGTTTTTATATGTTATGGATGATTTGTGTATGTTGTAGTAGGTAAAAATGGATGAAATTCATGAAATATTGCATGTTGAAGATGAGCCGTGAATATGGGATACTATGTATGTAGCCGTGTATATGTAATGTTGTGTGGGGGAGTGGTGAATTAATTCTATTTAGCATGTTTGGTTGTTGTAGTGTGTTGAAATGGATGAGAATCATTAAGATATGTGTGTGTGGTGATGGCCGAACATAGGTCATCTTGTGTGACAAGGAATGAACTAGTTTTATTTAGCGTTTTGGTTGTTGTTGTTGTGTGGATTCGATGTTGATAATGGAAGTTTAATGATTCAAGTTGATGTTGTAATTGTTATGGGCTGATTTGGAAGTTAACGTGAATTTGATGTAATTTGTATACTTATGGAAATGACATTGCTAATGTGTGGATTGATGGTGTAATTCATGAATTCGGAAGTGAGGAATGTGTTGGTGATGTTGTTCTCGGGTTTGGAAATGATTTCGGGTGAGTTGGTACATTGTTTGGGTTGTTTGAAATATTGTACGAATTGTTTAAAGTGTTCTTGAATATTGTTTGAATGGCTTCGGATTAGTAATTGAACGTGTGAGCATTGGTGTTAATTTGATTATACGCTATTGAATTGATTATAATGGAATGTTGTTGAATTATGTAGAAAAGGGTATTTCACGTTAGAATGCGTTTTGAATTGATTATTGATGTTGTTAGTGTGGTTTTTGGTATTGTTGTTGGTGAATTTGGCCGAGTTGAATTCTCGGGGTTGTTATATTTACAGGGGAAGTGCTGCCCAAATTTCTGTAGAATTAAGTGCTAGTTTGGGAATTGAAGTCCTAAATGCCTATAGTTAACGTTGGTAATTAATGATGTTGTGTAGATCTTGGAGAGTCCGAGACTTAGGATTGGATTAGCCTTGAGAGCGGACGAGGTATGTAAAGTTAACCTTTCTTTCTCTTGGCATGTCGTAGTTGTAAGTAGGCTGTGCTATGAGCTTCGGGATAACTCTATTCTTGCGATCCGAGTATGTCTACGATTTTTATTTACTTTTTAACTTTGACATTCATAAGGTAATTGAATAATGGTCCCTATGTCTTTGGAACAATTGGTTTTCAACTATTGCATAAAAAGTTTTATTCTTAAAAAGTTCTACGTCGAAAAGGGGTCGTAACTTTCGTAAACAGAACCGGATCGCCTCGATATGCTCGTAGGAGATTCTGTAGCGTATTATGACTATACCTACCATAGGCGGGCTCGGATGGGGTTGAGGCTCGTCCGTGGGTCCCGCGACTTTCCTTGTATAGTTTTGATGGCTTTTGAAAGAACTTAGTATGGCTTTCGTCCCGACCCCCGAGTATGGTTAATCCACTTATCTGTTGAGTCTGTAATAATGATTTTTATGCATATGGTTACTCACGACTACGCATGCATTACGTAGTATCTTTCACGAGTCAAGACAGGTTATGTGATCGTGCGCACTATGTTATATTCGAAATATGATATGTCCGGTTCGTCGAGTCCCTCGCTAAAGGGCCGGTACAATATATATTGGTGTTATGATGTGTCAGGTTCGCCGAGCCCTCGCTAGGGGGCCGCACCGTGTATATTTGATGTTGTGATGTGTTATGTGATATGTCGGGTTTCGGAGATATGAAATCTTCTGGAGTATGATGTGTTATGGCGACAATGACGGGTGGGCGACCATATTTCCTGAGCCCCATTCTTGATTTGTGTTTTAAAAGTAAACATTTTGGTATTTTGGATATTGTACTTACTGCATTTTCTTTTGATTCGACTCGATTACGTTTCTTGTATCTCTTGCTTTGCATACTCGGTACATATTCAAATCTTGACCCCGCTTTCTTCTTTGGGGCCGCGTTTCATGCCCGCGGTACGACGCTCATTCCGGTGATCCGCCGACCTAGGACACCTATTACCTGTTTGCACGGAGTGCTCCCTTTGTTCTCGGGCCTATATTTTGGTATATACTCTTCCGTTGCATATGTATATATTTATCCAGGGGTATGGCGGGGCCCTGTCCCGTCATATGATTCTGTTGTTCTGTTTAGAGGTCTGTAGACATACGTGTGGGTTGTGCCTATTATTGTACAGATGTGTTCGTACGTTTTATGTTTTGGCCGGTCCCATTCGTTGTGGTAGCGAGCCTTGTCGGCTTGCGTTTGTATACATTTTGAGGGCGGCGCGCATTCATATATAATATACGCTTTTGTATATATATATATTTGTGTTTGCGACAGGTTGAGACGAAGATCGATATGTGTATATGTATAAGTTATCTGTATGCAGTTCTGGTTAATGAATGCGTTTGGGTGCCCAGCTCGGGCACTAGTGTTATATCCCGCATTTTTGTGCAATCGAATAATTCAAGACAATTGCGGGAGGACAACAAGCAAGGCCACATCTTTATTTTGTTAAGCATATGAATGGCTTATGAAGAATTTGGAAGCGGAATTATTAAGAAAGGCCAAGGGCATAAAGGGAAATTCGCGACATGCCTCGTGGAATTATGGAGGAGGAAGACGAAGGGTAAAATGGTAATTTCACGTGTGTTCAAGAAAAAAAATTCCAAGTTGGGCAAAGTGGCATGTGTGGCATATGCCCACATTTTTATTAATTAGTGGGGGCTAATTACAAAACTATGAGGAAATGTGGACCAATCTTACAAAGGAAGACATGTAGTCTTCTTTATTTATTTTAAGAAAATCAAGAAAATGGAAGACTTTCTAGAGAAAGAAAGAGAGGGTCATGTGGCCATACTTTTATTTTGAGGGCCTATTTATAAATAATGAAATGTGTGGAAGACTTGTGGATATATATGTGTAGGAAGTCTTCATAATTCATAAAATTCTCTAGAAAATTCAAGGAGTGGAAGAACAAGAAAAGAGGAGAAACTTCTCCAAGGCCATTCGACTAAGTGCAAAAATTTCCAAAACATTTACAAAAATTTCTTTAAAATCCTTTCCTACCAATTCAAGGGTTCCTAGCAAGGTGGAGTGGTCTTTGGAGTAAGAAGAACATATATTCATACAAGTGAAATCTCTAGCCAAGTGAAGAATTGAAGAAAAAGGTGAGGTTTAACTCTTTCCTATATGTTGTGGATGATTTTGTATGTGTGTGTAGTATGTAAAGAGTGGATGAAATCCATGGAAGAGGAAAACTATGGTGTGGCCGTGTATATATACATATATGTGTGTGTGTGTGTAGAAATCATGTTTTAATTATTTTATCTAGTGTTTGGTTATTATTGTTGTGGATGCTATGTTAATAATGGAAGTTGAATAGTTTTGGAGAAGTTGTAGCCATATGTGTGTGGTGTTGGCGTGAGTTGCAAGGTGTGTGCGTGGCCGTGTAGAATTGTTGAAGTGTGGAGGAAAATGAGTTAATTTTATTTTGTATATTGATTGTTGTTGTGTTGTGGATACTATGTTGCTAATGAATGCATAATAATCTTGTGAAGTTGTAGAAGTTGGAGACTTGTGATTGAAGTATTTAAATTGAATATTATGTTCTTGCATGTATGGAAGATAATGTTGTTAGTATGGTGTTGTTGGCATATGAACTATAATGTTCTTATTGGAGTTGGAAGG
The DNA here is from genome assembly GCF_029784015.1 of Lycium ferocissimum. Classification (NCBI taxonomy): domain Eukaryota; kingdom Viridiplantae; phylum Streptophyta; class Magnoliopsida; order Solanales; family Solanaceae; genus Lycium; species Lycium ferocissimum. The sequence goes on from NW_026726976.1 coordinate 7,709, forward strand.
TTTTGAAAGAAGTAGTATATTGATTGAGTTGTTATAATGTAACTTGGATTGAATATGGAAATTGTTAGTATGGTTGTTGCTAATGTGTTGTTAGTTTGGCCGGGTAGAATTCCCGGATGGTTGTTGATTGAAATTGGCCAAGTTGAACTTAGTGGAATGGAGTATATACAAGGGAGGTGCTACCGAAATTTCGGTAGCCAAGTATTATTTTAAGAATTCAATTCTAAAGACACTAATCATGTTTGGTAAAACATGACCAATTTGTAGATTACAGGCGGATTTGCGACTTGAGTTTGGAGTGGCATAAGGAGCGAAAAAAGGTATGTAAGGCTTCACCTCTTCTTTGGCATGTCTTAGACATAATAGGCTTGAATACGCGCCTCGGGGACGATCCCATTCACCAGAAATTCGAACTTGGAAATTACCTCTTTTTCATTCAATAAAATTGAATTAAGTTTGGTGTTTTATTGAAATAATTGTTTAAACGTCTCCAACGCGCCCAAATGGAACCGAGTGACCCTTAGACCTTCGTAAATGACTCCATAAAGCTCAACGTACGTAAATTGTGTATGCCACCTCGGTTGGCCCGAGGTGGAGCCCGCTATCCTGAATTCCCTCTTATGGTTCGTTTGGTTTATTTTCGTTCTATAATTAGAGGAAGCTTTTTGGATTATTATTTTGACTACTAAATAATAGGCTGTTTTAACCGAGTTCATCGATTCCAAGGCTTGTGTTCCTTTCTAAAAATTTATAAATATTTTCTAAAATATTTATTCTCCTCTAAATCAAAGTTTAGCGATTTTTGAAAGTTTTTATGACTAAAACGACGACTACGATTCTATGGTGGAAATGATGATCTTTGAAGATGAGGAAATATCTATGACACTACATAACATGACATGATATAATGTGATATGATATATGTATATGAGATATGTATATGTACATGGGGACATGGGGGAAGGGATACATGGGAATTGGGAAGGGAACTATGTTTCATTGCCACAGTCGGTAGCTTATCATCCCGGACGCGGGATGCCGGACGCGGGATATATGGGCGGCGTGTATTTCGGTGCTATGTCGGCGAGCCAGGACATTGTTCGGTGCTATGCTATGACTTACTACGCTATGATCGGCTATGCTATGACTTACTATGCTATGATCGGCTATCTTGTGACCCTCTTATCTGCTATGATCGACTGTTGCCTATGACCTACTATGCTATAACTGCTATCTTATGACTTGGAAATATGCTTATGACCACGATATGATAAGACATGATACAACCCAGATTCTATTTTCTATGTCTATGAAAAAGAAATGTTATCCAAGAACAAACAAGTGTGCATGCTATCTGGCCTGAAAGGGCATTCTTATGTACAGGTTACTTTCTTATCTCATTAAGTGTCCTCTGATCCTATGATAGGGTTATTCATACCTATGTTTATGCTTGCGTTATTTATTTCCATGCCTTACATACTCGGTACACTTTTTGTACTAACGTCCCTTTCTGTGGACGGCGCGTTCATCACGCGCGAGGTCGGCGGAGGTAGACGGACTGGTTCTGGGAGCTCTGTCGGCGGTAATTAACGGCGCTCCGGTTGCCCAGCCTCGGTTCTTTGGTACTACCTCTTGTGTATATATTCGAGCGCGGCAGTACTCGGCCCTTCCTATGTATATGTGTATTTGTACTATGTTTAGAGGCTCGTAGAGCGGTGCGTACAGTTAGATATTTTGCATCGATGATCTGATCATTTTGTATAATGTACTATCAAAAACTTGCTAGCCTATGTATATTATTATGCTATCAATGTTATGTCGACAAAAAAAAAATGGGTGCAGTTCATATAGCCCACTTAGTAATAAAGGAAATATGGTAGACAAGGGGTCTTTCGATACAAGTATCGGGCACTGCGTCGCTGACCCCTAGATAGGTCGTGACGAAGTGGTGGATCGAACGGGGCGGTCTAGGGGTTTGTCTACGGCAGGTGTCCGGTAGAGTCCTGTTTATGGGTGTGTAGCGCGCCACACTCGCCAAACGCGGAGGCTGCGAGGAGGCATTTAGGAAATATGACGCCTTTGTACTCTAAATCGTGCGATAGAGCTATGCTATCGGAGTTTCCATGTTATTCTCACAATCCTATGTTATGGTTTCGGTAATGCGGTGAAGAGGGAAAGCTACGGTAGCCCGAAGGGCAAGACGGTGGCGAAAAGGACTGAACGGGGCCACCGAAAGCAGGTGGAAGAAGGTGAGTCTCGTAACGGAGGCTCCTTCCCGGAGCTTTTCGTGCTCCCCGTGTCGGCGGCGCGGGGAGGGTCCCGGCTCCGGCCCGGCACCACAGTCCCGCGCCCGGCGGTTGCGGGCCGGCGGATAGCGAGGCTATCCGATTCTTGACCAACTAGTTGCGCGCAAGCTCGGCCCCGGCAAGATGAAGGCCCCGGGGAGATAGGGCGGTGAGTGCGAGGCTCGTGACTTTATCACTGCGAGACCTCGGAGTTTATGGATCAAAACCGAGAGGAAGACCCGCGAGTTTTATAGATGAAATGCGAGGACTGCGAGAATTATACATGCTTCGGATACGGAGTCCGTAGAGTTGGCTTCCTACGGTACGCGGGATGGGCGGTTCTTTGGTATAATAGCGGGTATCTTCGGGGAGCGAATGCACCCTCCGGTTTAATGGAATTCAGGCATTTTGCGACATTTCTCTCGCCCCGGAGGTTCGACGGCTCGAGCCGATATGTTCTTGAACATAGCGGGGAAATATGAGTGTCGGGGAGTATAGTCTTAGCTTTAACTCATTATCTAGGTATGCCCCTGCCATGATAGCTGATATGGGAGATCATGTACACCGGTTTGCTAGTGGGTTGGGGCCACACATAATTAAGGAGTGCTTGACGGCTTCACTCCAGGATGGGATGACTATTGCTCGCATCCGTGGCCCGTGCCCAAAACTTGGAGGAACAATATCGGTGGGAGAGGGGAGCGTTACCCGGATAGGGGTTCCGGAAAAAAGAGGCCGATCTTTCGGGGCTAGAAGTGAATATAGAGGGCGGCGCGGGAGCGATTTGAGTATTCGGGCCAATCCGGTGGCCGGTGCACCGCCTCGATTTGCGGATAGGGGATTTGACCGCTCGCCTATACCGGACCAAACCGCGGGTATTAGAGCTTCGGGGTCCCCGGTATAGAGCGGATTCCGGCGGGACGGGGCAACCCCCACTACGGTGTGCTCGGTGTGGCGGGCCACAGCTGCAGGCGATGTTACGCGATCGGGTGCATGTTATGCCTGGGACGGATGGACCATTTGATGCGAGATTGTCGCTAAGGAATGAAGGAAGTAGAGCTCGGCCGCCCAAGGTCGGCGGTGGGTTCGTCACGTCATGCGTACGCCCTCGGGGCGGACCTCCCCCCGGACTCCGCGGGTCGTGGTCGGCGAGAGGAGGGGCATCTGGTTCGGCCGGACCCTCCACACCGTATATATACATTAACGAGGACGGCGGATCCGAACCCTCCCCGAGATGTCGCTACGGTACATTATCGGCATATTCCTATTACACGCATACGTTAAATTGACCACGATTCTACTATATTGTATACCGCTCATTGTATCATTGAGTATAGGGAAATTCGGAGACTTAGGATGAAAACTTGACCGTGCACCTAGGTAGAGGTGAATGTTAGTGATTACAAAGGCTAAATTGGTAATTAAAAGAAAAAGATGCGTCACGAAAATGTTCGAAATTTGTCAAGACACCAATACGCCCCAGATTACGTGATAAAGATAGTCCGGGAAGAGGAGGCGAAATTACTAGCGTTAGAACGCCGAAATGTACTAAGGGTTCGAAGTTAAGCGTGCTAAAGTGAGAGCAATCCTGCGAGGGGTAACCCCCCTGGGAAATATGTTGAAAATTTCATAAATGAGGGAACTGGGGACGAGTGTGAAAGTAAGTAGTTTAAAGTAAATTGGAGTGTGTGAAGTGACTGGAAGCTCTATAGAATTCGTGTAAGTTGGGGCAGGTTAGACTAGCAAAAAGGGAGAACGTGCTAAAATGGATATGCTAAGCGACATGTGGGATATCTACAAAGGAGACTCCCCCGAACATCATAATATGCCACGAGGCCAGTTTAACATTCGAGGATGAATGTTCTAAAGGGGGAGAGGATGTTATATCCCGCATTTTTGTGCAATCGAATAATTCAAGACAATTGCGGGAGGACAACAAGCAAGGCCACATCTTTATTTTGTTAAGCATATGAATGGCTTATGAAGAATTTGGAAGCGGAATTATTAAGAAAGGCCAAGGGCATAAAGGAAAATTCGCGACATGCCTCGTGGAATTATGGAGGAAGACGAAGGGTAAAATGGTAATTTCACAAGTGTTCAAGAAAAAAAAATTCCAAGTTGGCCGTGTGGCATGTGTGGCATATGCCCACATTTTTATTAATTAGTGGGGCTAATTACAAAACTATGAGGAAATGTGGACCAATCTTACAAAGGAAGACATGTAGTCTTCTTTATTTATTTTAAGAAAATGGAAAATGGACTTTTCTTGAGAAAGAAAGAGAGAGGGTCATGTGGCCACACTTTTATTTTGAGGGGCCTATTTATAAATAATGAAATGTGGTGGAAGACTTGTGGATATATATATGTGTAGGAAGTCTTCATAATTCATAAAATTCTCTAGAAAATTCAAGGAGTGGAAGAACAAGAAAAGGAGGAGAAACTTCTCCAAGGCCATTCGGCCAAGTGCAAAAATTTCCAAAAAATTTACAAAAATTTCTTTAAAAATCCTTTCCTACCAATTCAAGGGTTCCTAGCAAGGTGGAGTGGTCTTTGGAGTAAGAAGAACATATATTCATACAAGTGAAATCTCTAGCCAAGTGAAGAATTGAAGAAAAAGGTGAGGTTTAACTCTTTCCTATATGTTGTGGATGATTTTGTATGTGTAGTATGTAAAGAGTGGATGAAATCCATGGAAGAGGAAAACTATGGTGTGGCCGTGTATATATATATATATGTGTGTGTGTGTAGAAATCATGTTTTAATTATTTTATCTAGTGTTTGGTTATTATTGTTGTGGATGCTATGTTAATAATGGAAGTTGAATAGTTTTGGAGAAGTTGTAGCCATATGTGTGTGGTGTTGGCCGTGAGTTGCAAGGTGTGTGCGTGGCCGTGTAGAATTGTTGAAGTGTGGAGGAAAATGAGTTAATTTTATTTTGTATATTGATTGTTGTTGTGTTGTGGATACTATGTTGCTAATGAATGCATAATAATCTTGTGAAGTTGTAGAAGTTGGAGACTTGTGATTGAAGTATTTAAATTGAATATTATGTTCTTGCATGTATGGAAGATAATGTTGTTAGTATGGTGTTGTTGGCATATGAACTATAATGTTCTTATTGGAGTTGGAAGGTTTTGAAAGAAGTAGTATATTGATTGAGTTGTTATAATGTAACTTGGATTGAATATGGAAATTGTTAGTATGGTTGTTGATAATGTGTTGTTAGTTTGGCCGGGTTGAATTCCCGGATGGTTGTTGATTGAAATTGGCCAAGTTGAACTTGGTGGAATGGAGTATATACAAGGGGAGGTGCTTTGAAATTTCGGTAGCCAAGTATTATTTTAAGAATTCAATTCTAAAGACACTAATCATGTTTGGTAAACATGACCAATTTGTAGATTACAGCGGATTTGCGACTTGTTTGGAGTGGCATAAGGAGCGAAAAAAGGTATGTAAGGCTTCACCCTCCTTCTTTGGCATGTCTTAGACATAATAGGCTTGAATACGCGCCTCGGGGACGATCCCATTCCTAGAAATTCGAACTTGAAATTACCTCTTTTTCATTCAATAAAATTGAATTAAGTTTGGTGTTTTATTGAAATAATTGTTTAAACGTCTCCAACGCGCCCAAATGGAACCGAGTGACCCTTAGACCTTCGTAAATGACTCCATGAAGCTCAACGTACGTAAATTGTGTATGCCACCTCGGCCCGAGGTGGGCCCACTATCCCTGAATTCCCTCTTATGGTTCGTTTGGTTTATTTTCGTTCTATAATTAGAGGAAGCTTTTGGATTATTATTTTGACTACTAAATAATAGCTGTTTTAACCAGTTCATCGATTCCAAGGCTTGTGTTCCTTTCTAAAAATTTATAAATGTTTTCTAAATTTTTTATTCTCCTCTAAATCAAAGTTTAGCAATTTTGAAAGTTTTTATGACTAAAACGACGACTACGATTCTATGGTGGAAATGATGATGCGAAGATGAGGAAATATCTATGACACTACATAACATGACATGATATAATGTGATATGATATATGTATATGAGATATATATATATATGTACATGGGGACATGGGGGAAGGGATACATGGGAATTGGGAAGGGAACTATGTTTCATTGCCACACAGTCGTTGGCCGTTATCATCCCGACGCGGGATGCCGGACGTGGGATATATGGGCGAGCCGATGTATTTCGGTGCTATATGGGCGAGCGACATTGTTCGGTGCTTACTACGCTATGATCGACTATGCTATGACTTACTATGCTATGATCGGCTATGATATGACCTACTATGCTATGATCGGCTATGCTATGACCTACTATGCTATGGCTTTGCTATCTTTATGACCCGATATGCTATGACTTGATAAGACATGATACAACCTAGATTTTATTTTCTATGTCTATGAAAAAGAAATGTTATCCAAGAATGCATGCGTGCATGCTATCCGGCCTGAAAGGGCATTCCTATGTACAAGTTACTTTCTTATCTCATTAAGTGTCCTCTGATCCTATGATAGGGTTATTCATACCTATGTTTATGCTTGCGTTGTTTATTTCCATGCCTTACATACTCGGTACACTTTTTGTACTGACGTCCCTTCTTGTGGACGCTGCGTTCATGCCGCGCAGGTCAGCAGGTAGACGGACCTGGTTCCTAAGAGTTCCATCAGCAGTAATTAGCAGCGCTCCAGTTGCCCCGGAGCCTCAGTTCTTTGGTACTACTCTTGTGTATATATTCGGGCGCGACAGTACTCGGCCCTTCCTATGTATATGTGTATTTGTACTATGTTTAGAGGCTCGTAGGCAGATACGTACAGTTAGATATTTTGCATCGATGATCCTTGTCGCTGTATAATGTACTATCAAAGCTTGCTAGCCTATGTATATTATTATGCTATCAATGTTATGTCGACAAAAAAAAAAAATGGTGCAGTTCATATGGCCCACTTAGTAATAAAGGAAATATGGTAGACAAGGGGTGCTCGGTACAAGTATCGGGCACTCGTCGCGGCCCTAGATGTTTCGTGACAACTAGTCACGGCTCACGGGGTTAGGTCGTGACACTAGCTCGCCAAACTTCTGGAGGCAAATAATGTCGGAGGAAGGCATCTACAAATTCTTGCCATACCGGGGGAGGCGCATTGGCTCCCCGTGAAGCCATCCAAACCGTGTACCAATATACCTTAACATCCCTCAATCTATAGGATGCTAACTCCACCGATTCGGTGTCTGAAGCATGTATCAACCGAAGTGTCCTCAACATTCCATCAATAAAATTCTGAGGGTCCTCATCCGGCTTTGATCCAAAGAATTTCGGAGGGTTCAAGCTAATAAAATCACGGGCCCTTGCACTAACCACCCTATCACCTTACCCTGTACCTTGCCGCTGAGTTTAGGCAGCAACCAATTGAGTAAGCAAATGAATGGCCTCTTTTACATCTTTGCCTGAAGCATCCGGTGGAGGAGCCGAGGGTGCTGGAGCTGGGGCTGAGGCTCCCTGACGCTCCTCAGAAATAGGCACTGAATGGGAGGCTGAGATTGAGCCGCATTCTGGGACTCACTTTCCTAGACAACTGTTGGCGGTGCTCTTTCAGCTAGCTTTTCTGCCACTGTCTTGCCCTTTTGGGCTGTCGTAGCCTTTCTCTTTACAGGCATCTCTGAAATACATAACACATGGTTAAGGAGAAGGAAGTTCTTATATCATAGCTCTATCGCACGATCTTATGAAGAAAGAAGGTCATTCATTCCTAAAATGCTCGCAGCTCTCTTGTTTATAAGTGTGGCGCGCAACACACCCATAAGCAAGACTCTACTGGACACGGCTCGTAGACACACCCTAGGACAGAACTTGCTCTGATACCACTTTTGTCACGACCCAACAGGAGGGCCGCGACGGGCGCCCGGTGCTAACCCACTCGGGCACCTCTTAACGTACATACACATTTACATCTAGGTGAGTCACATAGCTAAATCATGCTTTCGATCCATCAATCATACTATTTCAATTGGGCAACAATACATATATATCATCATCAATAACAATGCCCATATAGATGTACATAAGCCGACGAGGCTACAAAATGATATCCAAAATATAGGTCGACAAGGACAAACAAATCTAACCATATACATATGTCTACGAGCCTCTAAGGAGAGTATGTCACATATCATATAGGCAGAACAGGACCCCGCCATGCCCATAAATATATACACAAAAGAATGAATACCAAAAGCTGTAGCTCCGAATGAAATGGAGCTCTGTTATGTAGTCCCTGAGTAATAAAGCTATGGATCAAGCCTATCTCCCTGGCCACCTGCGGGCGTGACGCAGCGTCGACAAATAAAAGGACGTCAGTACGAAGAATGTACTAAGTATGTAAAGCATGATCAACATCATTGTAGAAGCATAATAAGCAACATAAGAAATAGCATAGGATAGGAGATAGTAGTATCATCGTCATAAACACTTACTTGCTTTCCATAGGGATTTTCCATTTCTAATGCGTGATTGTGTACATACATCCATATCCGTATCCGTATTCATATCCCTACTCATTTACATTTCATATCCATTTTCGTATTCATAGCATATTCGTATTTATATACATATCATTTACATAGCATACCTGACCATGAAGGTTTGGTGTTTCACATACCTGGCCCAACCAAGGCTGAGGGTCATACCTACAGCCCTACCAAGGCTCGTGGTTGTCCGTACCCAAGCGGTGGTGCGCACCCAATATATATATATATATATATATATATATATATATATATATATATATATATACCCGGCCATATAAGCTTGGAGTTTCATAATAGCCATACATAGGCACGTATACATAAAATGTCACGACCCAACTGGAGGGCCGCGATGGGCACCCGGTGCTAACCGAAATTCGGCACCTCTTAACATACTTTCACATCACATCTAGGTGAGCCACATAGCTAGATCATACTTTCATTCATCATTCATATTAATCCCAATGCGCAACAACACATCTATATCATCATTAGCAACTATGCCCATATCAATGTACATAAGCCGACGACGCTAACAAAAATAATATCCCAAAATATAGGCCGACAAGGCCAAACACATCTAACCATATACACATGTCTACGAGCCTCTAAGAAGAATATGTCATATCGTATAGGCGGGACAGGACCCCGCCATGCCCATAAATATATACACAAAAGAATCAATACCAAAAGCTGTAGCTCCGAATGAAATGGAGCTCCGCTATGTAGTCCTTGAGAAATATAGCTATGGATCAAGTCTAAATCTCCCGGCCACCTGCGGGCATGACGCAGCGTCCACAAACAAAAGGATGTCAGTACGAAGAATATACTGAGTATGTAAAGCATGATCAATATCAATATGAAAGCATAATAGACAACATATGAAATAACATAGGATGGGAGATAATAGTATCATTGTTATATCCCGTATTTCATGCATACGGATAATTCGAGAAGGTCGTGGCAAGTTAAGGACAAGATCATTTTCAAGAATTATTTTAATGTACGAGTTGCTAGGAATATTATTTATGGACACTAGTAGTATGGAAAAATTTGGAAAGGCCATGGTAAAAAGAGAAATTTGCAAAATGACCAACGGAAATAATGTGGAACGTTAGGGGCGAAGTGGTAATATTGAGAAAAGTCGAAGGGCAAAATGGGAATTTTACGAAAGGGTTCATGAACATTCCAAAAGGGGGCCATATTGGCCATGTGACCAAAACAAAACAAAAAAAAAAAAGGGAAAAGAAAAGATGACAAAAATAAGTCATCTTTGCTAGAATTTTGAGAAAATTCTAGAAATGGGGCATGTGCCCCTCACATGCCTACAATGACTATATATATATATATAAGCTTATGTGGCAAGACAAAAAAAATCATTATTCAAGAAACTTGAGAGAAAGAACAAAAGAAAGAAGAAGGAAAAAATGAAGGCCTATTCGGCCATTGTAGGGAAAAAGAGGAACCTTGAAATCTTGTTCAAAAAAATTGTTTCTTCATGTCTTTCCACTAATTCAAGGATGCTCTTTAATATGGTGTAATTGTTGAAGCAAGAGAATCACTCTTTGGTGCAAACTCCAACCTTAGCTAAGTGAAGAAGTTGGAGAAGAAAGGTAAGATTCAATCCCTTTTTATATGTTATGAAGGGTTCATATATGTTGTAGTGTGTAGAAAAGGATAAAACTCATGAGAATATGGAAGTTGGCATGGTATTAGTATGTATGCATGTGTGGCCGTGTGTATGTGTAGTGAGTATAAGCAAGATGAGTTGATTTTATGTAATATTCTAGTTGTGGTTGTTATGAACTCTATATTGGAAATGAAAGCTTGATGACTTTGGTTGGAGTGGTGATGTTGGACATGGGGCCGTGTGTGTGTGTTATGAGTAGAGATGATGGAACAACTTTTATGTAGTATGTTAATTGATGTGGTTATGTAATTTGCGATGGAAATGGGAATTTGATAACTTAAATTGATGTTGGAATTGTTATGGGCTGATTTGGAAGCGAATACAATGTTAGTGTCGTTTCTCTATTTATGAGTATAATGTTGCTAATGTGTGTATTGTTGAGGAAGTTATGAATTTAGAAGCAAGAAATGCATTAAATATTGTTCTAGGAAAGTTGAGAAGTTTCGGGTGGCTTAGTATGTGGGTTGGATTATTGTGAGTAATTATTGGTATTGTTATTGTTGATCTGTTGGCCGAGTTTCATTCTCGGATTTTATGGTATTGTTGGCCGAGATAGAATCTCGGGGCGGCGAATTTACAGGGGAGATGCTGCCCAAATTTCTGTAGACAAATAGTGAATTAAAGATTTGAATTCTAAAAGTCTTACTATTGACAATTGGTAAATATGACCATTTGTAGATTTTGGGCGAAACAGGATTTGAATTTGGAGAAGCGTAAGCGACGGAAAAGGTATGTAAGGCTTACCCTTTCTTTCTCTTGGCATGTCCTAGATATACTAGGCTTGAATTTGGACCTCGGGGACAACTCTACTCTTCGGAATCCACGTCCGAAATTGCCCTTTTTCTTTCGAGAATTGAATTAATTATGTTGCTAATGGTTGGAAAAGTTGTCTAAATATCTAGAACTTGAACAAATGGGACCCGACTATCTTAAAACTATCACGAATGATATTAGGAAGTGTAAAGTACATAAATTGGGTACGCCACCTCATTTGACCCGAAGTGGGCCCACAATCCCCGAGACCTATGTATATTGTTCTATTTGCCTCATTTCCGTACGATAAATAATGAAAACCTTTGGCTAATGTTCCGAGTTTGTTATAAGTATTTGGTAATTCAGATGTGAGTATTCTGGTTCGGCTATTCTGGTACAAACGCTTCGGTACGAATAATCTGATTTGAATATTGTGATATAAGCATTCTGATATAAATTATTCTGATATAAATATTCTGATACAAGCATTCTGGTATAAGCCTTCCGATATGAGAAATTCGACATAATCAATACGTTATGAACATTTGGTATAAGTATGTTGACATGAGTATTCTGATATAATTATTTTGTTATAAGTATTCGGACGTGAGTCTTCTGATCTTAGTATTTTGATATGAGCATTCTCTGTAAGTCTTAATGTTCTTCACGTACGATCCCGGATCGCTTAAAAAGTCCGAAGAGGTTTCTGTATTTCAAACGCTCATAACTTCCCGGTATTAATTTGGAAGAACCCAAAATTCGTTTCTGAGCTTTTGAATGTCGGTAAGTGTACGTATTCATCGAGTCTGGATTTATGTGCATATGGTTTCTCACGACTCTGCTCGTGCAAGGCTCAATGTATCTGTTCACCGCGTCCCGGCCGGGATCTGTTATCGTGCGCATGCTTCTGTATATGTATCTGTTCACTGCGTCCCGGCCGGTTCTGTTATCGTGCTCTTCCTCTGCATTGTTCACCGCGTCCCTCATAGGCGGGCCGGGCTCTGTTTATGCATATGATATTATGATCGATGATGTGGGGACGGTGGCCGGATGGCATATAATACGTCGTTCACCGCGTCCCGTACTAGTAGGCCGGGTTCGTTACCGTGTCCCTCACCGGAGGGCGGGATCCGTTATCGCATATGCTATGATGATATATGATCCGTTATGCATAACTGTGGTCCGAAAATAAGCATTTTGATATTCGGACACTACGATGACGATTTTGTAAGTCGAGCTTCTGCATCTCTCGATTTTGATAAGGCTCGCCTATTATGCCTCCATACTTCGATTTTGGATTATGAATACGTCGATATATTTACGTACGTCCGGCTCGTTCACGGTCCGTTCGGTATACTTCTGTACGTCTGACTCTGATTACGAATCTGTCCGACACAGCTCTGTACGTCTGACTCTGATACGGGTCTGTTCGACATAGCTCTGTACGTCTACGTCTGATATATGACATCATCTTAGCATTCTGTACATTTGATATTACGTCCGATATATGACCTCGTCTGAGCGTTCTGTACGTTCTGTACTCCGTCTGACGTGTGACATCTCCGGTGCACTCTGTATTTTCTACACCTCTTCGGACATGCGATCTGCGATTGTAAAATAAGCATTTCGGTACTCTGAACGACTCGTTTACTTCCTGTACCTTTTCTGGCGTATGAGACAGGTGTGTATGGATTGTGTCTGAAAGGTAAGTGTCTGGTATTCTGATTAGTGTATGCACCTGGTAGTTCTGTCTGTTTCAGTTATAGTTCTGTTTCTTTGTGTTGCATGCCTTGCATACTCGCACATATTCCGTCGACCCCTTTCTTCAGGGGCTGCGTTTCATGCCGCGCGTACTCCCGCATGAGGCCGAAGTCATTATAGAAGATGTTCCGGCGAGATGGCAAGCTCCATTTTCCCCGGAGTGCTGCCGAGTCAGAGTTTGTCTGTTATGATTTCTGGATCTGTGTTAGAGACTTTGCAGACAGCGTCGTGGGTAATGGTTGTCAGTCTATAAGCGGCTCCGTCAGCCGATATGTTGGTCTGTGTTATATACTGAATTTTGTATGATTATAAATTTGTTCGACTTGAAGGCTACGAGAAAGAATATTTCTGAAAAATTTTGCTATGTATTTTATCCTATTTGATTTAAAAAGTCTGGAGTGATTTTGTATGCAGTAAGAGTCTGAGGGTTCGCTCGGCCCTAGGTAAGGGTCGGGTGCCCATCACACCCTAATAAGGTTAGGGTATGACAATCATCGTCATAGCACTTACTTGCTTTCCATAGGGACATGCCATTTCTATTGCGTATCCGTGTACATACACCCATAGCCGTACCCGTAGTCGTATCCGTACTCATTTACATATCCATTTTCGTATTCGTAGTCATATTTTCATTCATACTCGTATTCATCTACGGATTCATATTCATAGCATTTCTGTATTCATAGCATATTCGTATACATATCATAGACATAACATTTACATAGCATACCCGACCATGAAGGTTCGGTGTTTCACATACCTGGCCCTACCAAGGCTCAGTGTTATACATATCTGGCCCTACCAAAGCTCAGGGTTATCCATACCCAACTGCAGTGGTGTGCACGCATTCTATACATATACATATCTATTATATTCTACCCGGCCATATAAGCTCGGGGTTTCATAATAGCCACACATGGGCATATATACATATAAGCTCATAAGCATCTTTAGCATCATTTCTATCGTCGTTCATTACATCTATCCCTAGAGGATTACTCATCATATAAGAAACTTAGTACAATCGTAACATATCCAGGATCATGAGCTTAGTAGCTTCTAGAGATAGAATCATCAAGGGGATATCGTAGACTCATAGAAGAATAGATAGTTGGCCAAAGAACGATGCCTTATGAAAGAAGGGTTAGCCTTACATACCTTTCCGTTCAACTATTCTATCGCTTGCACGTTCTCCTTCAATGCTCACGTTTCTACCTTCATTAGAGTTATACTATCATTTGGAAATCGATGACTTAGCATACATGACTAAAGCTAGAGAAAATTGGACAACATCTCCTTTATTTATATGACTTCCTCCATATCATATATCAACTTCCAAACATCAATAATAACATTCACAACATCATCACAATAGCCTTTATTCACCTACATTATCCTTACTTCTCAATTCACTTCCAATCACCCATATTCATGGTCATATCACCCGATTAAGTTCATTCATATACAATGTCTATTCCATGTTCTCAACATCATTTATTACATGATTATAATCATAATGTATCAAGAATCATAACTCAATCCAAACATTTACTCAAAAGTGACACTATTTCCACATTCATGACCCATTTCTATATCCTTTTGCAATCCAAGTGTTTCAATCTTTCAAATACCTTAATAACATGAAAATATCATAAAACTTACCTTAGATGGTGTAGGAATGAACCTTGGGTGCAAACACCTCACTTGAGCAAAACTCTAGTTTTACCTTCACTTGGATTCTTGTCTTGGATGAGCTTTAATGGGTTTCTTATTCTTGATTCACTTGGTTTGATGAAGTTGAACACTAATTTCTCTTGAAATCTTGTGGGAGAAATGTAGAGAGATGTTATAGAGAGAAGTGGAGTGAAATGGAAATGAAATAAAATGAAACTTGGATCCCTCATTAAATAACTCAAATCTGTCCCGACCAACTTCTACGGACCAACATACGGTCCGTATAATTTATACTGACCGTATGTCTAACCGTAGATTTGGTTGAGAGAAGGGTGTCAATTTGGGCTGATTAAACAATTGAACATACGGTCCGTATGTTTTATACAGCCAAACATACTGGCCAAACATACGAGTCGACTCGTTTGATCTCCAATCCTTATGGAACCTTCTTGACACTTGTTTATCACCTCATTAACAATCTAAGGGACGTTATAACTCTTCTCCAAAGCATCATTAAATCATCATTAACTCGTTACTCGTAAATCCTTTCCGATACTTATCGTATGCATTGCCTTCTCTTGGCAACTTTCTCGTCTAACATCAAATGTCTTTGAAATCTTACTTAAGGTCATCAAATGTCATCCCTTACTTATTACAACACCAGATACTTCGTGCTCTTCTTTAATCTATTCACTGTGTATCAACGGAAATTTTTTTTGAGGTGTAACATAAAAGCCCATAAGCATCTTTAGCATCATTACTATCGTCGTTCATTACATCTATCCCTAGAGGGTTCTTATCATAGGAGGAATTTTGTACAATCCTAACATATTGAGATTCATGAGCTTAGTAGCTTTTGAAGATAGCATCATTTGGAGGACATCATAGGATCATAGAAGATTAGATATTTGGCCAAGGAACCATGCCGTATGAAAAAAGGGTTAGCCTTACATACCTTTCCGTTCAACTGTTCTATCGCTTGCACGTTCTCCTTCAATACTCACGTTTCTACCTTCATTAGAGTTATACTATCATTAGAAAATCGATAGCTTAGCATACATGACTAAAGATAGAGAAAATTGGATAGCATCTCCTTTATTTATATGACTTTCTCCATATCATATATCAACTCCCAAACATCAGTAATAACATTCACAGCATCATAACAATAGTCTTTATTCACCTACATTATCCTTACTTCTCAATTCACTTCCAATCATCCATATCCATCGTCATAGCACACGATTACATTCATTCATATACAATGTCTATCCTATTTTCTTAACATCATTTATAACATAACCATAATCGCAACACATCAAGAACCATGACTCAATCCAAGCTATTACTCAAAAATGACACTATTCCCACATTCATGACCCATATTCTATATTCTTCTACAATCCAAATGTTTTAACTTATCAATACCTTAAACAACATGGAAATACCATAAAACTTACCTTCGATGGTGTAGGAATGACCCTTGGGTGGAAACACTTCACTTGAGCAAAACCCTAGTTTCACCTTCACTTGGATTCCTTGTCTTGGATGAACTTTAATGGGTTTCTTACACTTGATTCACTTGGTTTGATGAAGTTGATCACTAATATCTCTTGAATTCTTGTGGGAGAAGTGTGGAGAAGTATTCTAGAGAGTTCTAGAGAGAAGGGGTGTGAAGAGGAAATAAAATGAAATGAACTTGGTCCCTTATTAATAATACACAATTCAATCCCGCTTGGATTTCACGGACCCACATACGGTCCGTATAAATTATACTGGCCGTATGTTTGATCGTACTTTTGGTCCAGTGAGGCTGGCCATATGGGCTGATTATATGGCCAGTATAATTTATACGGCCAGTATGTTGGGCCGTATAATGCCCAGTTCTTTCGAACTCATTCTCGATGACTCGTTTGATCTCCAATCCTTATGGAATATTCTTGACACTTGTTTATCACCTCATTAACAATCTAAGGGACGTTATAACTCCTCTCCAAAACATCATTAATCGTCATTAACTTGTTACTCGTAAATTCTTTCCGATACATATCGTATGTCTTGCCTTCTCTTGGCAAACTTTCTCCTCTTATCTCGAATATCTTTGAAATATTAATTAGGGTCATCAAATGTCATTCCTTACTTATTGAAATACCATATACTTCGTGCTCTTTGTTAGTCTATTCGCTGTGCATAAATGAAATTTTTTTCGAGGTGTAACAAAATGCAAAAAGGGGGTCGTAGCCAAGCAAGGAAGCTGCCTATTAGTAGGGAGACAAGGAGTGAGAAAAAGGGAGTACTTGCAAGACGACGAGCTATTATGGCATGGCAAGTAAATACTACGATACTGGAAACAGAACGAGAGCGGGATACGAGTTGATACCTGAGTATGTACATAAGAACAAAGAAGTGATGGGACGTATAGATTAGTCCAATGAAAAAGTTAAGAGAGAACGGGAAGAGACTGATCAATTTATAACATAAAGATATGGCGATCGGATTCTAAGAGGAAGGCAACGAACCAACGGAGATGATATCGGTTTGTAAACTACAACATTCGAGGACAAATGTTTTCAAAGGGGGGGAAGGATGTTACACCTCGTCATTTTGGAAATTGAGGTTCGTTAGGTGTTAGTTGTTTTAATTGCTATCTAGAGTGATATGCGCCTTTTAATTGCTATCTAGAGTGATATGCGCCTATCTTATGGTTATGAGGGTTTAAGATCATGTATGAGAAGTATCGGAAGGAGTGGAGGCCGATCGGGCGAAGAACGAAAATCTGGTTGAACTGGGCAGATTTTCCCTATGCGTTCGCGACATGGAGCCCGCATTCGCGATGGCCAGAAATATTCTAGACCATTGCATTTGTGAGAGACCCTCGCGTTCGCGAAGGTCAGTGATTAAGTTGGTTCCACCGACTTTGTCACTCTATAAATGGACCAAACCTTATTTTTTTCCACACCACCGACTTTGTCACTCTATAAATGGACCAAACCTTATTTTTTTCCACACAAAATCAGTCTCTAAGCTCAACACACATATAGGGGTATTTGTGTCATAAAGAAAGTGAGGAATTGGAGTGATTTCAATTAGTCGAGGCTCGAATAGTGCATAATCGTAATTCTAGTATTGTTGTGCGGTGGATTTTGACGTGGATTCAAAGAGGATATTGAAGATATTGCTACTTCAACAAGAATAAGGTATGAATCTCTCTTTATTAATATTGCTTTTGGTTTATTCACAAAGATAGAGTGGTTAAATTGTCGTATGATAAAGTTGTTGGTTATGAAAATTGGAAAGCGTTGTAAGGGATATTTTATGGTACATGTTGGTAGAAATGATATTATTGATGTTGGTATTGTTATTGTTGTTGTTGGTTGCTGAATTGAAATTTCGGGCTAGGCATATAAACAGGGGAGATGTTTTCAGATTTTCGGCAGGATATAGAACAGTTTTACTTGAAAGCTTAGCACAAGTATGCTATGATGAGTCTAACGATAGTGTGAATCCTCTTAAATGTAGACTTACGAGCTCAGACGAGTAAGTATAGATAATTGGAGGTTGAACAGTTATGTAAAGCTATCCCTTCATTCTTCTTTGGCATGAATTCCATAAAATGAGCAAACGACGAGCACATATGATTCAAATGAACTCTAGTTCTCAGTAGTACTTGACATGACAGTTGTCTTTGGTTCCCCAAGTGTTGGTTCATTCTATCTATTCTCTCGAGTCCCAAATGATGATTCATTTTGTACATGATTGCTCCTAATATTCTCTTGGTGCACATTTGCATTGCACACTTCACCGAGTCCCTCACTAGAGGGTCAGTTACGGTATATATTCATATTTCACCGAGTCCCTCACTAGAGGGCCGGGTATGGTATATATTTATATTTCACCGAGTCCCTCACTAGAGGGCCTAGTACGGTATATATTTATATTTCACCGAGTTCCTCACTAGAGGGCCGGGTACGGTATATATTCATATTTCACCGAGTCTCTCACTAGAGGGGCGGGTACGGTATATATTTATATTTCACCGAGTCCCTTACTAGAGGGCCGGGTACGGTATATATTTATATTTCACCGAGCCCCTCACTAGAGGGCCGGGTACGGTATATATTCATATTTCATCGAGTCCCTCACTAGAGGGCCGGGTACGGTTTATATTCATATTTCATCGAGTCCCTCAGTAGAGGGCCGGGTGCGGTTTATATTATTATCTCATCGAGTCCCATAATCGGCCGGGTACGGTATATATTATTATCTCACCGAGTCCCTTAATGGGCCAGGTATGGTATATATTATTACCTCACCGAGTCCCATAATAGGCCGGGTACGGTATATATTATTATCTCACCAAGTCCCATAATAGGTCGGGTACGGTATATATTATTATCTCACCGAGTCTCATAATGGGCCGGGTACGGTATATATTATTATCTCACCGAGTCCCATAATGGGCTGAGTACGGTATATAATATTACCTCACCGAGCCCCATAATGGGCCAGGTATGGTATACAACATGTATATGCATGACTCATCTCATATGGCACAGATGTATTGGTATCCTTGATTACCATACCTATCTCTTGTCATTCTTTCACTCAGTCATGATCTTCATTACTGTACTTCATGCTTTACATATTCAGTACATTTTCCGTACTAACCCCTCTTTCTTCGGGGGCTGCGTTTCATGCCTGCAGGCACAGACACCTAGTTTGGTGATCCACCAGTATAGAACTTCTGCTCAGCTGCTTGGAGAGCTCCATTGTTCCGGAGCTTGAGCCATTTTGGTATAGATCCTTTTGATTTAAACCTATGCATATTCGGGGTACGGCGGGGCCCTGTCCCGCCATACTTCACTGTTATACTCTTAGATGTCTGTGGACATGTGTGGGTTGTACATATGGTTTGGTCAGCTATACAGATGTAGTTCATTTTGGATATTCTCGTGTATAGTGGCAGCCTTGTCGGCCTGCATATTTCTTATGTTTTGGTTAGCTGTAACTCCTCGGGAGACAGGTTCATTCTAATATATGACATTATAAGTATACAACATGCTTTACAGATTGCCGTATTGTCCTTAGTTTCAGTCTAATTATATCGAGTAGGTTCACATACGAGTGTCCAGCTCTGGCACTAGTCATGGCCCGTCGGTTTGGGTAGTGCCATGCTCACAGATATCCTTCATGAGATGGCTAATCAGATTTGCTCCATTGTCTATTATGATAGATTCGGGTGCACCGAACCGGCATATGATGTTATTTCGCATGAAGTCAGCTACCACTTTCTTTGTCACTGACTTGTGTGATGCTGCTTCCACCCATTTGGTGAAGTAATCAATAGCGACTAAGATAAATTGGTGGCCATTTGAAGCTGTTGGTTCAGCGGGTCCAATAACATCCATGTCCCAAGCATCGGAAGGCCATTGTGAGCTCATAGTATTAAGCTAACTCGTAGGAACCTTGATTAGATCAGCGTTGATTTGGCAACACCTTTGCACATATTTGCAACAATCACTTTCCATGGTCATCTAATAGTATCCAGCTCGTAGAATCTTCTTTGCTAGTACAAATCCATTCATATAGGGTCCACATGCCCAGCATGTACTTTTTCTAGAAGCTTGATGGCTTCTTCGGCATCCACACATTGAAGCAATCCCAGATCCGGCATCCGTTTGTATAATGCTTCCTTGTTTAGAAATAAGCCATTTGCCATTCTTCTGATGGTCTTTTTTTGTCCACTTGTGATGCCTTCGGGATATTTCCGTCTTTCCAAATACATTTTGATGTCATTGTACCATGGCTTTCTATCTTGCTCAGCCTCCACGTGGCAACAGTGGGCGTGCTCTTCTTTTCAGCTTATCCTTAGCGGGTCAATGTGACTGCTTTCAGGATGTTGGATCATTGATGCTATTGTGGCCAACACATTGGCAAATTCATTCTGAACCCTTGGCGTATCTCAAAATTCGATCTTTCTAAATTTCTTGCACAATCGTTGTGCCAAGTTTACATATGGCAAGATATTTTCATACTTGGTGGCCCATTCTCCTTGTACTTGATGAATCAGTAGGTCAGAATCTCCAATGACCCATAATTCATCAATGTTCATATCCAGTGCCATTCGGAGACATAGAATGCAGGCCTCGTATTCGACCATGTTCTTGGTACAGTGGAATTTGAGTTCTGCGGCCATGGGTTAGTGTTGCCCATTTTCTGATATCAGAACCGCTCTAATTCCAGAACCTTTGTAATTCATCACTCTATCGAAGAACAGTCTCCAGCCAGTGTAATATTCTGTTGCTCCTTCTTCTATGGCCAACACCCTTTCGTCTGGGAAATGGGTGCGAAGTGATTTGAGCTCTTTATCTACCGGGCTTGCAGCTAGTAAGTCAGCTAAAGTCTGTCCTTTAACGGCTTTCTGAGTTATGTACACGATGTCAAATTTTCTTAACAACATCTGCCATTTGGCTAACTTCCCAATGGGCATGAGGTGGCGGAATATGTATCTTAACAGATCTATCTTGAATATAAGGTGAGTGGTGTACGAAGACAAATAATGTCCCAATTTCTGAGCCACCCAAGTTAAAGCATAGCAGGTTTTGTCCACTAGCATGTATCTCGCCTCACAAGCTGTGAATTTCTTGCTCAGATAGTAAGTGGCACATTTTTTTCCTTTCTTTATCGTGTTGTCCTAACACGCAACTGAAGGCATTTTCAGCAACCGATAAGTATAGTAGCAGTGGGCTCTCGGGCCTTAGTGGTACCAAGACTGGCGTATTGGACAGGTATCTCTTGATAGTGTCGAATGCCTCTTGGCACTCTTCTGTCCATTTCGAAGGAGAGTTTTTCTTCAAGAACTTGAGGATAGGCTCCACAATGATGGTGGGTTAAGCTATGAATCGTCCAATGTAATTCAACCTTCCCAGGAAACTCTTGACTTCCTTTTTAGTTTGGGGAGGAGGTAATTCTTGAATTTCTTTGATCTTTGTTGGGTCTAGCTCTTCCCCTTCGGCTGACTATGAACCCCATTAATTTTCCAGCCGATACTCCGAACGCACACTTAGTCGGGTTCAATTTCAAGTTTGAACTTTCGGAACCTATCAAAAAGTTTCCTCAAATGTGTGGTGTACTCCGAACTTTCTCTTAACTTGATAATGACATCATCCACATAGACTTCAATTTCTCTATGGATCATGTCGTGGCAAATGGTGGTCACCGCTCTTATGTATGTTGCGCCGGCATTCTTGAGGCCGAATGGCATTACCCTGTAATGGTACACTCCCCATGGGGCGATGAAGGCTGCTTTCTCGACATCCTCTCTATCTATTAAGATTTGGTGGTAGCCGGCGAAACAATCTACAAACGATTGCAGTTCATACTTGGCACAGTTATCTATGAGTATGTGGATGTTCGGAGTGAAAAATTATCCTTTGTGCTAGCTTTGTTGAGATCTCAATAATCCACGGAGATTCTTATCTTGTCATCCTTTTTGGGTACCAGAACTATGTTGGCTAGCCATGTGGCGTATGAGGTCACTTCCACCACTCCTGATTTAATCTGTTTCTCCACCTCGTCTTAGATTTGGATACTAAGATTCGGTTTGAATTGTCAGGTTTTCTATTTTACTGGTGTAAAACCAGCATTGATGGGTAAACTGTGGCATACCACGCTGGTACTTAGTCCTGGCATGTCGGCGTATGACCATGTGAAAATATCCACGTACTCCCTTAGTAAATTTATCAATTCTTCTTTTAAAGGCATCTCTAGGTGCGCACTTATCCTTGTTTCTTTGACGTTCTTTTCATCATCTACATTTATGGCTTCTGTTTCGTCCATATTTAGTTTCTGCTTATTCTCTAATTATTATACTTCTTCCGCGAGACCCTCGGGTAGCATTGTGGTCTTATCGTATTCCTCCTACCCTTCTTCCTCTATGCTACCCGACTCATTCATTTCGCAACATGTCATGACATTTAAGGTCGCTTTTTTGTTTTTATTACTGAAAATTTAAGGCAAAATATGTTAGTATAAACATGCGTGCAAAAAATAAGTAAATAAAATAGTTTTGATAAACCGAGGCTTTTATTGATTTGAATTAATCAGAAGTACAACTATGGTCCTGACTTGAATCCATATCAAGCCATTTCCGTTTTTGAAAACATTACGAGGTATGCAAGTGATAAAAGGGGACTAATCGGGCCTCGATCGATCCTCCCTATTTTTTTTTAAATAAATTCATCTTTCTCTACCCAAGAGCCAGTAGCAAGGTAGAGGTCCAGTTGGACAGCTGCTCGCCCTGTTCTGCATTTCTTATAGTGGGTGCTTCAAAGACATTCTTCTAAAATCACGGAGCAGTCTTCTTCTTAGAATAACATCCCTATCCCTTCTTCAATGTCAGCATCTTCGGGCATAGGCATTTAGTTAGAAAATGACTGGTACAAATTTGGAATGGGTTTGCAAAGATCTGCAACCTCTTGTCTCTTCTTGGTAGGTATCTCTTCCTCTACTGGGGCGTAACCAAGTCCGAAACAAAAATTATCTTGGAGAATGGGAATTGGCTCGGTGATGCCTTGCAGGTTCTTTCCCAGACCCTTCCTGGATTCAAACCCCATTTTAGAGCACGGTAGAAGCAATCATTTTGTAAACTGCCGGCATGCGAGCTTCCAGGGAATCTATCTTGTGGGCCGCTCCCACTAACTCCATGACATGTAAATCCGTTACTCTAGGCGTAACTTCAATGACGGGTACAGAGTTATCTGGGTAATTGTGCATGCTGGCTTCTCCGTGAATCACCACTTCTTCCCCTTCCCATATAAATTTTATAGATTGATGGAGCGAGGATAGTACTACTCCTGCCATGTGGATCCATGGCCTTCCTAGCAGCAAATTATAATTGGCGGGTATTTCCATGACTTTGAATTCAGTGGTGAATTTGGCTGGACCTATTTGGATGTCTAGGTTGACCGCCCCAGTAGAATCACAGCGTCCTCCGTCGAACGCTCTTATGTTAGTATGGTTCTGATGAACCTTTCCAAGGTCATATCCCAGCTGAGTTAGGGTAGACTTGGGACAAATGTTAAGTCCTACCCCATTGTCGATTAATACTCGGGTTACCACCTTGTTGCAGCACATTATAGTAATTTGCAATGCCTTGTTGTGATTTATGCCTTCTTTGGGTAACTCGTTCTCTGTGAAGGCGATTTGATGTTCGTCCATAACATGAGCAACCATTTCGGCAAGATTTTCACTGTTTGTCCTAGCTGGGATGTGAGCTTCCTCCAACACCTTCATCAAAGCCAAGCGGTGTTGAGGTGAACTTTACAACAATGCCAGTACCGAGATTTGGGCTGGTGTTTTCTTCAAGTGCTCCACAATGGAGTATTCCTTTGGCTGCATTCGGTGCCAGAAATCTTCAGCCTAACCTTCGGTGATAGTTCTTTTCTGATTTCCCTCTCTTTGAGGCGCCCCTTGGGCCAGGTCTTCGGTAGTGTAGCATCTTCTTGATCTTTTAATGCCATGTGCGGAAACAACTTGGACTACGAACTCTTTGCGAGGTGGTGCTGGAGTCACTTGGGCTATATGTGCTATCACTTATGCAGGGCTTACTACTTTGAATCGCGGGCATTATTGCAAAGACAATGACGTTACTGTGTGCTCAAGTTGTTTCACAGAATCGCGGATTGTGAGTTTTCCTACGACCCAGCCTTCCTGCCTCTCAATTATGTGAATCACATTGTTGCCATGGTTTGGCAAAGGGTTGGTGTTCACATTTGGAGGAGGTGTTTGGAGCACAATTTTCTTTCGATCAATCAGGTCTTATATTTTGTACTTGAGATTAATGCAATCTTCAGTACTGTGTCCTATGCTATTGGGTCGACAGCCTTTGGGGGAAGCATTTGGATCATCCCAGCTACGCTTAATCTTTTGAATAAATCATTCCGAGATTCCGTCAGTGGGGTGAATACCCAAGGTGGTTTCTTTCCGAAATTCTGACGTGGCGCGTTATAGGCATTTGGTGGTGGTTGATTTTGGTAAGCACTGGTATGGACTGCGGTAAATGGGTGGGGGAGTTTGATAATTTGGTTGTGGAGCTTGGTAGTTTAGGGGAGGTGATTGGAAGGTACTTTGTGGAGCTTGGTAATTTAGGGGTGGTGATTGGAAGGTCGGCTGCGCTTAATATACGGGCACCGTGTTCTAAGGGGTGGGAATATAGGTATTTAAGGGAGGCGAAGCATATGCTTCTATTGGGAAATCTTCCCTCCTTTTGCTTTTGGGGCTAGGAGTGTGGGATATGCTAGCCACATCTTCCTTCTTCTTTCGCATGAACCCGGTTGAGCTTGAACCAGCGGTTTTCCTGGTCATACTTATGATTCGGCCAGTCTGGAGACCATCTTCTATGGCCTCGCCCATTTTGAGCAATTCAGAGAAAGGTCTTCCTACCATTGAGAGCATTCTATCATAGAAGTCTGTTTCTTATGAATGATGAAAACCGACAAGTTCCTCTTCGCCCATAGGGGGTTGTACCCGGGCAGCCTCTGTTCTCCACTTACTCGCATACTCGCGAAATTTTTTGGTCGAATTTTGTTTTACTTTTTCCAAATAGTATCTATCCGGTACCGTCTCCATGTTAAAGAGAAACCTTTCCATGAAAGCCGCAGCCATGTCTTCCCATGTGATCCAACGGCGTATGTCTTGCTCCGTGAACCATTATGAGGCTTCTCCAGTCAAACTTCAGCTGAACTGCCTCATAATGAGCGCTTGGTTATCTCGGACACCGACTAATTGGTCACAGTAGGCCCGTAGATGCGCTTTCAGATTGCCCATCCCATTGATCAACTCGAAACGGGGCACTTTGAAGCCATCGGGTAAATTCAAGTTTGGATGCATACACAAATCATCATAGCTCAAGCCTGTGCCAGTGAGGGTGGTTCTCATGGGCCGTTCCAACAATGCAGTCATCCTTCGCTCAATCCTTTCTTCCTATTTTTCCTGCTCAGCCTTCCACGCCTTTTCCATCTCCTTGCAGTGATTGATTTCTTGATCGGGCAAAAAAGTACCTGGTGTGACAGGTGTGTGAAAGGAAATAGCAGGGCAAGTTCGGGGAATAGAGGTCCTTTGTCGGTTGGTAGCTAGATGATGCTTTGTTATATAGTGATGCCGGGATGGGTATTTTGCGGTGTTGGGTAAGAGGGGATAGAGTGACGGTTCTAAGAATTTGGTTAGTGTTAAGTGGTGGTGGGGTGTGGTTCGAGGCACCAATGTGCCCGTCAACTGGGGTAAATGGCATGGTGGTCATAAAGGACCAGGTAGGGAAGTGATCGGGTAATGGTGAATTCAGAGATGGAAAAAACGGTTGAGGCCTTCTTTCTTTAGCAGGGGCCTCTCGGGCAGCATTAGCTGCTTTGTTTCGCGCCACTTCCTCTTAAAGATGGACGATTTTCTCAAACATCATTTTCATGACGTCTTTAGTAGGTGATGACTCAGGCAGTTCATGCAGAGGCGATTCTCTGAGAGCAATGTCAGTAGGGATGCTATTTCACCTTTGGATCTTGTGAAGTATGCCAGTGTGAACACGAATCAACCTTTCTTTCTATACAAAAAGAATAACTCAAAGGCAAAAAAAGTTAGTCCATCAGATAATGAAAAGAAAATCAAGATATCACATATAGATGGCAGTTTAAAACACTTAGCACATAAATAATCATATGTTTGATTTAAATGCTCAATTGATCTCTTGTACCGGGTCTTGGGTACTTGGGTTTTTGTTGAGTGAGGGGAATATAATATTTATAATATATAGGGACCGAGTCTTACATAGACTACCTACGTATCCCTTCGCGGGAAGTCAGGCCCTTCCGTAGTTCGGTTTACAAAAGATAGGACTCCCTACCTTAAAACCTACCCATGACCAGGCCCGATAGGGGCTTCCTGTGTATCCCTCCTTGGTATATCAGGTCGGCGCAATTTCGTTTACACAAAATAGGGGGGACAATCCGTATCAAGTACGAAAATGGGATCCCTCTAAAACTACCCAAAAAATGACCTTTTTTTTGAGGTCAACAGGTTGTTTGTCCGTTCAAACTTTTTCTGGCCCTAAAGGCCCCAAATCCTAATATTGAGATAGGAGCACCAACTAAATGGTGCCTTTGCGGACCAAATTCTCCAACTCAAACATGAATGCATCGCACTATTCTATGTCGTGCCCCAAAGCTCCCAAATTGTACAGACATATTTTGCGGTGGTCGACTCCTTCAGTTTGAGCCCTTGTGGTTCTGATGGGGCTAATCTTCCAGATGCTGACCAACTTCTGGAAGATGCTGGCATAAGAGTCCTTAAATACTGTAAAGTCATAATGCCAAATATGAGTATTCAGCGTAATCCTTTCTGTTGGGGTGAGGTTGTCATGGAACAAAAGTGAATGCGGCCCCCACATCTTGGTAATGCTTTTCTCATCTATCAGCTTGATGAGTCTTTTCTTGAAGGCCAAGCATTCATTGATGGTGTGCCCTGCCTGATCCCGGTGATAAGGCCACCTCTTGTGTGCAAATACCGGAGCACATAGTGGCAACCTGTCGAAGCAAATACTGACTATCCCTTTGCTTCGAAACTTAATCATTTCTTCGCTCGTAATGTGCTTAGGCGAGACGCGGTAGGGACAATCTAATTCCTTAAGCGTAATAGCCCACCATTCGAGCGAAGCTGGTCGGACATACTCTATCCATTCCTCGGGTTCTTCCCTGGGACTAGATGGAGCAGCAGAAGTTCCTTCCCTTTTTGGGCTCGATGGCGCAGCGGAAGTTCCCACTCTTTTCGTGCTAAGTGGTGCAGTGGAGGCAGCTTCCCTTGATGGCCATTTGGGTTCCTACGGGTCCAATTCCATTTCTTCTTCCTTGGACTCCTCCATTACCGGGATGTATTCGGGAAGGATCCTTTTTCCTTTGCCTAGGATGTTCTCTCCTTGAGCTTCAACAGGTTTATCGGGCAGACTCTCCATCGAATCCATTAACTCATCAGCCTCTTTGATCTTGGCCTTGACTGCTCGAATTTGCTTTTCGAGATCTTGAATCTTTCAGCGAAGCGAGACCTCATTCTTTCTCATAACCTCCAGCTCTGGTGCGTTCTTAATGTTCATCTTCAGATTCTGAGAAGTTTGCTAGACTTAGTATTGGTAGTTTTGTTCATTGTTTTTCTTTGGGTGAGTGGGCAGTACTTGAGATCAATTAAGCATTTAAGCGAAACATATGAAAGCAAGTAAGTCACACAAAGGAGTTTGTAGGATTACACTACTCGCGTTCCTAAGCATACTAATCGTTTGAAACATAAATGTGCCATTTGAATCAAACCATCGCCCCACAATCATTAATAATAATATTCTTCCCCGAAGAGGTATAAAAGATAAATTAAAGACAGTGCATAAAATAAATCATGAAAAGTGTCCTCTGGTGGTGGATGATAAAGCTCGATCCCGGTCGGTCTTGGCCTTCTTCGCTTTCCGGAAGGTAGTCTGGATATGAAGATGGGCCGATGTCAAAGTGGTTTCCATCAGAAATTCCTTCTGTGTGAAAGTCAGTAGAGCGACATTATCTAAAGTTTTCTTCATCCGATCATCTAGCTCGATCAAACAATCATTAGTAAGCTCCAATTCAAGTCTCAGACTTTCTATGAAGGCTTTGTTGTTACACCTCGCATTTTGTACAGTTGGATATCTTAGGACAATGGCGGAAAGTTGAGGACAAGGCTAGTTTCCGACTTTGATTTAGAGCGCAAGTTGCTTGTAAGTATTATTGGCATGGAATGTCAAGGGCAAATTTGGAATTTGGAAATTTAATTTTATGACTTGTTGAAGAAGTCTTGTGGTCATCCAAGTCAAGTGGACTATGGCCCACATGAATGCAAAATGCATGATGAAAGATGAATAAGTAAGCTTGGAAGTCATCTTTTA
>NW_026726977.1:0-36090 GCF_029784015.1 Lycium ferocissimum
ATCGGCTTTGGGAGGGATAGAAATGGGCTTGTGCCCGGGCAACACATCAATAAAATCAATTTCTTTTTTGGGGAAAGGCCGGGAGTTATCCGGAAATACATGGGGAACATTCACTACGGAAAGATTGAAATCGAGATTTTTGCTTGTGTCAGAACTGGATAAGTGATAAATATACCCCAGCTAGCATCTTTCTTGCCTTAAGGTAGGAAATAAACCTTACCCCTTGAGCGTCGTATTACCTTTCCATTCAAGCACGGGCTCTCTCGAATCGAATGACTAATTTCATTCGACAACGACATTAGCATAGCAGCGAGGCCAACCAATCTATACCCATAATAACATCAAAGTCTAACATTTCCGGCTCAACTAAATACGGCTTTGGTTTGGCGATCGCATATCACAACTATACAATCTTTATACACTTGTTTAGCTATCCGGATCACCAACCGAGTAGACACCTCGAAAGGTTTAATTGGTTTGGGTTTCGCACAATACGATTAGCAACATAGGGAGTAATATATGATAACGTGGAATACGTATCTATCAACGCATACACATCACGAGAACATACGGACAATGTACCCGTAACCACGTCCGGGGACGACTCGAGTGTCACACCCCAATTCCGGGATAGTATGATGGGCACCGACCCTTACCTAGGGCCGAACCCGCCGACTAACGTAACACCTCATGACCACCCGGGCCCACAAAACATAACATACACACGATATGAAAATTTTTCGGAAAACAAACATGCCTTTCGTTTTTTTTTTTCAAACCAAATAAAATTCCGCAATAGTATAAGATCTATAATATAAGGCACGCAAAACCGGCTTATATAGCCGCCGTCAAACACAGGTAAAGATAATACATACAAACACACCGGCTACATAGGCCGCTTACAAACAGACTCCGACATATCATACACCACACGCTCCGTTAAAGTCTCTATCATAACTTCGAACACCATACAAAGCACTGCGACTCGGCGGCCTGAGAAACGGAGCTCGCCAATCCGGTTAAGATGTACCTTAGCATCACCGACTCATCATGGTACACACGGGTACGAAACGCGAATTTCGAAGAAAGCGGGGTCAAGACGAACATGTGAGCATGTAAAGCATAGCATACATCAAACGAGGTCATAACTAAAGTAGGAAGTACAGGAGGTGAAGTCGTAATAACCCAACTATCTAAGTACTTACATCCGACACACAAATCATGTCATACCTTAATCCGTCTAAGACATGCCAAAAGAAAAGAAGGGTAAGCTTCGCATACCCGGCTTGCTTCCTAGGCTAATCCAAACTCAAACCTCCTACGTCAAAATCTACAATAACATCGATAGGCATCTAACATTAGTCGTACGCTAAAGAATCCAATTCCAAACCATTACTTTTTCTACGTAGAATTTTGGCGCAAAGATTTCCCTTATGCACAACCCCGAGATTTTTAACTCGGCTAAATTCATCAACAACAACCAAACCAACAACCATCCAAACAAGATTTAAGAACATTCAACAATCCACAAAGTATTCAAGACCATCCCAGCAATATGCTATGAAACCGAAACCTTCCAACTTAATGAATACGACAATAATGTTTCTTTCTTTCAAATTCTCATACTACGTCAACAATTCTCACATTACCAAATTACCTTCATAAATATAAGGAACATATTAAGATCATGTTGACTTTGAAAACGACCACAATTACCGTAACACCAACATAAGTCATTAAACCTTCATTTCACATTGTAGAATTCGCAACGACGACAACCAAAAATGCAAGATAACATTAATTCATTTAATGCACACCAAGCAAGCCCCTATTCGGCCCACTCCACAACATACAACCTTCCACGAGTTTCATTCATTTTCTATGCATTACGACAATTGACAAAAACATGTTGAGTTCAATTAGCTCATCACCTTAACACAACGCCACACACATCTACCTTACGGCCAAACACACATACACTCCGCCTGACTCCATCTTTCATATTGCATGATTTCCATTCATTTCCATACTTCACAACATATACAAATCATCTATAACATAACTAAAATACCAAGTAGATTCAATTCATCATTCCTACAATCCACACCTACACGACCAAGCACCCATATTCAAAGTTTCATGAATTTTATCCGTTCTTTTACACTACGACGCGCACAACTTTCCATAATACATCAATCCAAACATACTACATAATTTAACTCTTTACTCCTATATCACATCCTACACACACGGCTATACTCCACATACCATAATTCCATGAACTTCATTCATCAAAGTATACCACAAAGACACACAACCATCTATAAAGTACGTAGCTGAAATCAAACCTCACCTTTTCCAATCAATCCTCCTTTCTCGGCTAGGCTTGGACAAAGCAACAACGGACGTTTTTCTTGCTCCAACAACCACTCCGCGTCGACGAGGGCCCTTCACTTAGTAGGAAATCTTAAAGAAAAGAATTTTCCAAGATCAAATTTGAGGGGCGGTTTCGGCCGGCCCCTTTGCTCTCCATGGCCGTGTGCCTTTTTTTTCTCTCTTGACTCTCTCTTGAAACTTCTTAAGGCGGAAGTGATTAAGATGGACTTACTTAGTCATCTTTGGCTACATATATAATTTAAACACATGGCCCCTATGGCCCACACACACTCACACATGGCCGGCCACCTCATGGCCATTTCAAATAATGGCCAACTTTCCATAATTCTTTTTTTTTTTGGTCCCAAAATTTTCATAAAATGTCTAACTTTCCATATTTCACTTTTAACCCCAAATTCCTTATTCCAAGTGTACCCTTAACATTTCATACCCACAAAAATGAATATGCGACTTATGCGTTTTCGAGACAAAATCAACAAACGGAAATTAAAAGTCTTGTCCTTAACTCGTCGCAACCAACTTAATATTCCAACGTACAAAAGTGACGGCGTAACATCGAGATACGTCGTCGGCTAAAGCATACAAGCGGGCCGTGTGGCACACGAAGTAGATGATCCCCCTCGACTCTACCTCGGCCTCCGTCGAATGCGGGGAGTCCGTCCCTGCAGACGTGTCGAAGCAGAACCCGTCGGCGATCCTGTGGGTGGAACCCCACCTGCGCCGTATCTCGAAGGACAATCTCGCATCGTTGTCCGGTCATCGGCAGAAATATAACAAGCATCCGTGCCCCCGGCGATATGGCCACGAGTGCAATTTTCTCGCACCGGCCGCATCGGGGGGAACCGGTGGTCTCCCCGACTATAATCTCCCCAACCGAGAACCCTCGGGGCCCTCGAGCTCTGGCCCTGTCCTGAAAGGAAAGAGCTATCAAATCTTCTACCTGCAAATCGGGGAGGTGCACTCATCAACGGCTCCGAGTGCCTAGAATGTGTACGCGCTGATCCCCCTCTACATTCCGCCCGTGCCCATATTCGCCCTTTGTGCTCGCCTCTCTATCAACATCACGATCACCGCTCGGGGATTGTTGCTTTCTAGATTTTGGGCATGGGCTTGAATACGGAAAATATCCATCTCATCTTGTAATGAAGCCGTCAAACAATTTTTAAACAAATGCGGCCTAAGCCACTCTCAAATCTGTGCACCCTATCACCCATGTTGGCCACCATAGTCGGGGCATACCTAGCCAAAGAATTAAATTGAAGGCTATACTCCCGGGCGCTCATGTTCCCTTGCTTCAAATTTAAAAATATATCCGCCCTAGCTCGGCGGACCTCGAGTGTGCAAGTGAGCGGGCAGAATGGGGCGTATCTACAAATTCTTGCCAAACGGGCGGAGGCGCATTTTCTTTCATCGACGCTATTCAATTATTGTAATTACGGGAACGCCACATCCGGGTCATATGATGCCAACTCTACCGATTCAATCTCGGAAGCATGAATAATCGACAACGTTCTCAACATTTCATCAATAAAGCCTTGCGGGTCTTCATCCCTTTGACCCAAAGAACTGCGGAGGATTTAAACTCAAGTCACGGGCTCTTAGTTAAACGTCACTGGGCCCGCATTTTGTATTTGTGCACAGGCGGCAACTAACCGTGTCAATAAATTAATGGCCTCGGTCACTTGTTGACCCGAAGTAGCCGGTGGAGGAGCGGAGGCATGGAAGCTGAAGTTTGAAGCCCTCGCTCTTCCGTAATAGGCGGAGTAGTGGATGCGTTAGATGGGAGCCTCGGTGTGATTCACCCCTCTACATTCATTGGCGGCTCTCTTCTCGCCCGCCTTTCATCATAGACTTGCCCATTCCGGGCGGCTTTAACTTTTCCTTTTGGCGGCATTTAAAATCGTACAACACCTTTATTAGGAGGATTAAAATCTTATAGCACGGCCCTACACCGCGCGATCTCTCATAAGAAGAAAGATGGTTATTTTTCCTCGACCGCCCGTAGCCTCTTGTTTACTAGCGTGGCGCGCAACACACCATAAACAAGACTCTACTAGACACGGCTCGTAGACACTTCCTAGATCGAACCGCTGACACACTACGTGCCACGACCGCCACGGAGCCGGGACGGGTATCGGGGGCTAACCACCGAACTCTACTCATCCTGTTACTCACTGTTCTCATTCATTATATATATATAGATATATATATTCGTAATCATAGAAAACTATTAACAATTGAAACATATTAGCTTTTATAAACATAAAGCCCCGCTATCAAAATAATATATACACATGCATAAGCATGAAGACTATGGGACCATACTACCCCCACCGAGTATCTACGAGCCTCTATTAAATCTTTAGACATACGGACGGGACGGACCCCGTTGTGCCCAAATCATGAATATACATATATGTACCAAAAGAATTAATCTAATGGCACCTCCGAAAAATGAGTGCTTTCTGAACAATCATTAGCTCCTATGGATCCGCACCGTCTCCCCGCCTACCTCATGAGCATGAACACGGCGTCCGAAAACGGATGTCGGTACGAACATTGAATACTTACCGAGTATGTAAGGCGGGAATGAAGTAAGCATAATAAGGAAATCATAAGTCATGAAAGCGTAGGATACAACCTCGTGTACTCTTTTAAGTATAGATACTTTCATATACATACATCATACATAAGCATGTCATGGCGCGCTATCATAGCGTATGCCTTATCATATCACATATACATCATCATACCATACATGCATCATCATATCAATCATACATCATCATGTCGTTAACCATGGTCGAAAACTCATATACGACCCGCTAGTGGTGATCAAGTCCCGGCCTTCTAGGCACGGTGGAATCATAAAATGCCGTAGCGGTGACATGTCCAAATAATTAGGCACGGTGGAATCTCAAGCAGCCCGCCTTAGCGGTGACATGTCGACCAATCGGTAGCGGTGGAATCTATCGTCATACACATCATGCATTTGTCATCATACATATCATGGGCTCATCATTACTAATCGTCTCGTAAGCTTATCATGGCTTTATCATCATTTAATATCATTATACATATACCATCAAATCATACATTAGGACTTGAAAGCAACTATAGCTGTGTCGGGGTGACGTAAGGTCGTGGACCCCCGATTACGTTATGGAGTAATCATAGTCGTTATATCTCACCTTGGAGGGACTACGTTTAAGGTGAGTGTACATGAAGAAAACATCAATGAATCGTAATCAACATCATTAACTTTATAGGTACATCATATCATAATCTCTAGAACCCTTCGGCTTGAACTTAGCATTTTCATCATCATATTCTTAGCATATTTCTTATCTCATATGACTATTCATGAACTTTGGCTCTTAGTCGAACTTTGGCTCTTAGTCTTTCGGAATATAGGAATTTCATGAAGAAGGAGGAAAATCATACATAGGATTCATGCCTTAGGAAGAAAGCTTGAGCCTCACATACCTTTGTCATTTAACTACTCTATTGCTGGCTCGTTCTCCTTTAATGCACTCGTTTATACCTTCAAGAGAGTTCATATCGATATTAGCTAAACAATCATAAAACGTACTTCTTAAGGCTAAAGAAAATTGGGCAGCGTTTCCTTTGTTTATACTACTTTCCGCCATATTCCATATCAACTCCCAACATTCATAACCACAATCACAATATCGCTAACAACAATCGTCATTCATTTACATTATTCGCATTTCACAATTTCACTCCAATTCTCCATAATCATGACCAAAGTCATTATCGCGTTCTTTCATATCCAATACTTATTCCATGTTCTAAATGTCATTTATAACGTATTTATATCTCAACATATCCATTTTCATGATTCATTTCCAACTACTACCCAATAATGACACTATTCACCCATTTATGACCCATTTTCTATACTCTTCTACAATCCAAGTGTTTCAACTTATTAACACTTAAAACATCATGAAAATACCATGAAACGCACCTTAGATAACGTAGAAACAAGTCTTGAGTGGAAATATTCTTTTAGCACCAAAACCCTATTTCACCTTTCTTGAGATTTCTTGAGTTGGATGACTTTAGTGAGGTTCCATACACTTGATTCACTTCAATTCTCGTTGTTGATCCTTAATTCCATTTGTTTTCTTGTGGATGAAATGCATGGAAGGTTCTAGAGGTCTTGAGAGGTGGAAGAAGTTGGTGGAAATGAAATAAATGAAGTGGGGATCACATTTAAAGACTTGGAACATTTCGGTCGTCGGGAGTTCCACGATGTTCCACGGTCCATGGAACCTTGTGTTGGTCGTGGAACTTGTCGTGGTTCACGACCAGCCAGCCACCATTCTCAAGGGTAGTTCACGGACCCATCCACGGTCCGTGGATCATGGTGCTGTCCGTGGAACATGGTCGTGGAACTCACAGTTCCACCGAACTTGTTCTCGTCGTCTCGTTCGATCTCCAATCCTTATGAAACCTTCTTAACACTTGTTTATCACTTCATTAGCAATCTAAGGAACATTATAACTCTTCTCCAAAACATTATTAAGACATCATCAACTTGATGCTCGTAATTTGCCCGACACACAACTTATAACTCGCTTCCCTTAACAACTTTCTTTCCTTAACTCGAATGTCTTTGGAAATCTTAATTAGGACCATTAAAGACTATTTCCTACTTGTCCAAACCTCGTATACGTCATGCCCTTAGTTAATCTACTCACTGTACGCTAGGGGAAATTTCCAAGGCGTAACAACAATCATTAGAGGTGCACAATGCAATATGAGAGATTGACAGCACACAATCATGAGGACATCGAAGTATGAAATGTAATGCAATGCAAATGCGATGAGAAGGCCATAAATCACGCTGTACATACATGCTAACTGATATCATTGCTAAGTAGTCATGACCTGCAAGGGACCCATGGCGTCCATGTACCACTCGTTCCGAACTTACTCTGTTACACCTCGAAATTTTTTTCGTTAATGTACAGTGGATAGACTAACGAATTGCACGAAGTATACGATGTTTCAATAAGTGAGAAATAGCATTTGATGACCCTAATTGAGACTTCAAAGACATTCGAGGCAAGAGAAGAAAGTTTGCCAAGAAAGGCAAGGTATACGTTATGTATCGAAAAGGATTTATGAGTGACGAGTTAGTGATGACTTAATGATGTCTTGGAGAAGAGTTATAATGTCCCTTAGATTGTTAATGAGGTGTTACATAAGTGTTAAGAAGGTTCCATAAGGATTGGAGATCAAACGAGTCGACGAGAACGAATTTTGGAAAGCTGGGCAATATACGGTCCAACATACGGACCGTATAAAACATACTGGTCGTATGTTAGGCCGTATGTCTACCCAGTATGGCAACCCTCACTGGACCAAAGATACGGCCAGACATACGGTCCATATAAAAGATACGGACCGTATGTTGGTCCGTGAAACTGAGTCGGGACAGATTTTAAAATTGATATAAGAGACCTCAACCTCATTTATTTCATTTTATTTTCTCACTCCACTTCAAGAACTCTCTAGAAAGCTCTCCACCCTTCTTCCACAAGGAATCAAGAGAAATTTATGATCAACTTCATCAAACCAAGAAAATCAAGTGTAAGAAACTCATTGGAGTTCATCCAAGTCAAGAAATCCCATTGGAAGTGAACTAGGATTTTGGCTCAAGTGAAGTATTTCCACTCAAAGCTCATTTTCACACTATCTAAGGTAAGTTTTATGATCATTCCATGTTTTTTAAAGTATTAAGAGGTTGAAAGACTTGGATTGTAGAAGGAGATAGAAAATTAGTCATGAATGGGAGAATAGCGACATTTTTGGGTAGTAGTTTGAAATCAGTCATGATTCTTGATATGTTGTGATTATAAGTATGTTATCAATGACATTAAGAACATGAGATAATCATTATATGTGAGAAAACGCACTAGTGTACCATGACCATGATTATGGATGAATTGAAGTGAAATTGTGAGATGTGGATAATGTAGGTGTATGAAGATTGTTGCTTATGATGTTGTGAATGTAATTATAGATGTTTGGGAGTTGATACGTAATATGGCAAAAGTTGTATAAACAAAGGAAATGCTGCCCAATTTTCTCCAGCTTTAGTTGAGCATGTTCATGTAATCGATTAGCTAACGTTAATACGAACTCTCTTGAAGGTAGAAACGTGAGCATTAAAGGAGAACGATCAAGCGATAGAATAGCTAAAC
This sequence comes from Lycium ferocissimum, assembly GCF_029784015.1. Classification (NCBI taxonomy): domain Eukaryota; kingdom Viridiplantae; phylum Streptophyta; class Magnoliopsida; order Solanales; family Solanaceae; genus Lycium; species Lycium ferocissimum. Next base: position 8,634 of record NW_026726977.1, read on the forward strand.
GAAAAGGTATGTGAGGCTAGTCCCTTTCTTCTAAGGCATGACTCCAATGGCATGAATTCTCCTATTTTCCCATGACTTTCTTACATTCCGGCAATCATGAGCCTATCATTATAAAGAGCTTCACATGAGATAGAGAAACGAGATATGTCATGAGCATGATAGTGATAATGATGAGCTAAGTCTAAAGATCCTAAAGCTAATGATTCTAACTATGATCCATGGATGTTGTTTATTGTATACACTCACCTTATATGCTAATTCCTTCAAGGTGAGGCAGAATGCTTATGAGTGCTCCATAACGGAATCGGGGGTTCACGACCTTATGTCACCCCGGTAAAGTATAGTTGCCTTTGAGTTTCTATACATGCATTATGATGAGTACATGATGATGATATTACACCGCGCCTATATGGCCGGGCAGACACCGCTAAGGCGGGCAACATATACACAATGTCTAGATGGCATGGGCAAACACCACTAGTGGGCGGCATGAGATGGTTACCCCGAACTCGGGAGGCCAGGACGCGGGCTAATGACGATCACACCGTACCTATATGGTCGGGCAGCTTATACATATATACATGATATGATAATGATGTTGATGAAGTAAGTCAGCATGCATTATTTCTATTAAAACTGACAGTCAGTCACAGATTGTTCTTTATTTGATCCCCCCCTTGTTTCATTGATGTATTGTTGTTGTTTATGCCTTACACACTCAGTACAATGCTCGTACTGACGTCCTTTTCTTTAGATGTTGTGTTCATGCCCACAGGTAGACACGAAGGTGATCCAGATTCATAGGAGCTATCAGCAGACTTTGAGAGCACTCCATTGTTCCGGAGGTGCCATTGCTTATTATTTTTGTGTACATATATTTTGGGCACGACGGGGTCCTGTCCCGTCCATACGTCTAGTACTCTAGTAGAGGCTCGTAGATATGTATGTGTGGGTAGTATGGTCTCACGATGTCCATATGGTATGTAGACTATTTTGATAGCCGAAGGGTTTATGTATATAAAGGTAAATATGTTTCAAAATGAAAGTGGTTTTCCTATGATTATGAGTATGAGATTAATGAACGAACGCAGGATGAGTAATAGCATGAGTGGTGCTCGGTGGTTAGCTCCGGGTACCCGTCATGGCCCCTAGTTGGGTCGTGACACACTCCTCAGACCCGAGTCACAATTAAGGCCACATCCTCACCCCCTATCAAATGTCCCTTTTTATATGTTTAAATATTTTTAACCTTACGTCACCTCCAAAGCTCGATTATCACGCGGTACCACATATTCGTTCCAACTCAGCCATAGGCCGGAAAGCACAACTGATGCTTACTCAGACTTCCTGCTTCATACATTACCTCGTAACCACATACAATATATGCAATAATGCCAATGAATGAAAACAATGTCATGAGTTATACCTTTAATGGGCGTAGTATTATTATGCCTTCCTTCAATCCACCCAATGCAATCCTCTTTATTAACAAGAATGACAATCATATCACTATTTCAATATACTTGACAATAAATACGAAAATCAAATATACCAAGGAATAATTTCTCTAAGACAACGGAATACCCCGTTTTAACCACGACAAATAATCGCTTCCTATTCCATAACGCATAAACATCACAATCGAAGCATTCAGTACCCAATTATATAATCGCTATTACCCTAGTTACCATTTACACAAAACTTCCGTTTCATAGTGAATATATCCATCCAAACTTCGTGTCCGAAGACCTAATCATGCAATCTCCAATCAACTCTATATGTATATACGATTCACTAATAAAAGTCTAACTCAAGTAAATCGTAACCTGCCACGATGACGAACAACCGTTTGAATATCTGTGAAATATTCGTGTCACGACCCGACTAGGGCCATGACGGGCACCCGGGACTAACCACCGAGCACCACTCATTCTGCCTTCATTCATATTTTTTATGCTCATAATCATAGAAAATGACTTTCATTTGAAAGAAATTTACTTTATAAACAGGAGCCCTTTCGGCTATCAAAATAATATATATACAAACATATACATATGATGAGAAACTACTAGACCATACTACCCACACATACGTATCTACGAGCCTCTACTAGAGTACTAGACATATGGACGGGACAGGACCCCGTCATGCCCAAACATGAATATATACATATGTACGAAAAGAATAATCAATAGCACCTCCGGAAAAGTGGAGTGCTCTCAAATCAGCTAAAGGCTCCTACGAGTTTGGAGCACCTCCCTGTCTACCTGTGGGCATGAACACAGCGTCCAAAGAAAACGGACATCAGTACGAACATTGTACCGAGTATGTAAGGCATGAATGAAATGAACATAATAGAGAAATCATAAGGCTTAAGATGAAGACATAACTTGCGTACTCTTTGAATGGATACATTTTATACATATATCATACGTAGCATATCATATGAGTTACCATAGCGTATACATCATCTTATTATACATACATCATCATATCATTCATACATCATCATTGTTAACCCGCGTCCGGGTAACCCTCATATGAAGCCCACTAGTGGTGCCGTGCCCGGCCCTCTAGGATCGGTGGAAACATAGCAGCCCGCTTTAGCGGTGACATTCCCAGCCATCTAGGCACGGTGTAATCATATACAGCCCGCCTTCGCGGTGACATGCCCAGCCATTTAGGCGCGGTGGAATCATATCGTCATATACTCATCATAACTTAACATTATTATATATTTCATAGGCATATCATGACTTAAACATCATTATACATCTATCATCAAAATACATTAGAACTTGGAAGCAACTATGGCTATGTCGGGGTGACATAAGGTCGTAACCCCCGATTACGTTATGGAGTAATCATAGCCGTTATATCTCACCTTGGAGGGACCAATGTTTTAAGGTGAGTACACATAGGGAGAACATCGATGGATCATAGTTATCACCATTAGCTTTGTTGGAACATCATATCATGAACTTTAGAATCTTTAGACTTAATCTCATCATTATCATTATCTTATTCGTAATGCATCTCTCATGTCATACGGCTATTCATGAACATAGACTCTTAGCTTTTCGGAATATAGGAAATTCATGAAGAAGGAGGAAAATCATTCTAAAAGATTCATGCCTTAGAAAGAAAGGTTTAGCCTTACATACCTTTGTCGTTTAACTATTCTATTGCTTGCTCGTTCTCCCTTAATGCCCACGTTCTACCTTCAAGAGAATTCGTATTAACATTAGCTAAACGATTATAAGAACGTGCTTACTAAAGCTAGAGAAAATTGGGCAGCATTTCCTTTGTTTATACGACTTCCTCCATATTCCATATCAACTACCAAACATTTATAACAACCATCCAATATCATAAACAACAATCATCATTACATTATTCGCATTTCACAATTTCACTTCAAATTCTCCATAATCATGATCAATCGTTTACTATTACGTTCTTTCACATATAATACTTATTCCATGTTCTAAATGTCATTCATAACATATTCATAATCTCAACACATCAATATCCACAATTCAATCCAACTTCTATTCAAAATGACACTATTCATATTTATGACCCATTTCCTATTTCCTTCTATAATCCAAGTGTTTCAGCTTTTTAATACTTCAAATAACATGGAAATATCATGAAACTTACCTTAGATAATGGTAGAAACAAGTCTTGAGTGGAAATACTCCTCTAGCACCAAAACCCTATTTCACTTCTCTTGGGATTTCTTGGCTTGGATGACTTTAATGGGTTTCACACTCTTGATTCTTGTTGGTTTGATGAAGTTGATCATCAATTTCCTTTGAATTCTTGTGGATGAAGAGTGGAGAGAATATTCTAGAGGTTTCTTGACTTGTGGAGTGAAAATGAAATGAGAGAGAGATCCCTTATATTAATTCAAAATCTGTCCTGACCAGAACATACGGACCAAAATACGGTCCGTATATTTTTTTATTGACCGTATGTCTGGACCGTATGTTTGGTCCAGTGAAGTGTTCCATTCTGGGCTGAACCTACGGCTGGACATATGGTCCGTGTATTTTATACGGCCAGTATGTCTGGCCGTATAATGCCCAGCTATCCGAGACTTGTTCTCGTCGACTCGTTTGATCTCCGATCCTTATGGAACCTTCTTAACACTTGTTTAACACCTCAATACCAATCTAAGGGATGTTATAACTCTTCTCTCAAAGCATCATTAAACATCATTAACTCGATACTCGTAAATCTTGCCCGACACACAACATATGACTTGCTTTCCTTAACAACTTTCTTTCCTTACCTTCGAATGTCTTTGGAAATCTTAATTAGGACCATTAAAGGCTATTCCTCTCTTATCAAAACATCGTATACGTCATGCCCTTCGTTAGCCTATTCACCGTACGCTAACGGGAAATTTTGAGGTGTAACATTCTTCCCCCTTTTGGAACATTCGCCCTCGAATGTTAAGTCATCGGGAATTCTATAAAAACTTCGCCAGAGTTTCCCCTATAATATGGCACTACCATCCTATCATAACAACCCATAATAACATTGCCTCACTGGGCCACAACACAATAGCAATATAAATTGGCCGCACACGACCCATATGCATAAAAGAAAAGCATATATACCTCATAATCTCGATGTCTCATCATAGATCTCTTCCGGGGGCTGAAATAAATGTGGGTATGTGGATTTCATCTTCTCTTCCGCCTCCCAAGTCATCTCTTCTCGGTTGTTATTTCGCCACAAGACTTTAACTGAGGCCACTTCCTTGTTTCGAAGTCTTCGTACTTGCATGTCTAATATGGCAATAGGCACTTCTTCATAAACTAATTTTTCCGTCACTTGGACATCATCTATTGGCACAATCTTTGTAGGATCTCCAACACACTTGCGGAGCATTGAGACATGGAAAACTGGATGGACTAATTCGAGTTCCGAAGGTAAGTCCAATTCATAAGCTACTTGACCCACCTTGTGGATGATCTTATAGGGTCCAATATATCGAGGACTTAGCTTTCCTTTCTTACCAAATCTCATTACACCTTTCATTGGCGACACCTTCAAAAACACCCAATCGTCAACTTGAAATTCTAGATCTCGCCGGCGGTTGTCCGCATAAGATTTTTGGCGACTTTGGGCTGTCAACAATCGATCTCGGATCACCTTGACTTTTTCCACTGCTTGTTGGATCAACTCAGGGCCTATTAGCTGTATTTCTCCGATTTCAAACCATCCAATTGGGGACCTGCACTTCCTTCCATATAACGCTTCACACGGAGCCATTTGGATACTGGAATGGTAGCTATTGTTGTAGGAAAACTCAATTAGGGGTAAGTGGTCATCCCAACTACTACCGAAATCTAGTACATATGCTCATAGCATATCTTCTAAAGTCTGAATGGTACGTTCGGCTTGTCCATCGCCTTGCGGATAAAATGTCGTGCTAAGCTTTACTTGGGTACCTAGACCTTCTTGGAAAGATTTCCAGAACTTGGCTGTAAATTGTGCTCCTCTATCTGTGATAATGGATATCGGAACACCATGAAGTCTCACAATCTCCTTGATATACAACCTAGCATAATCTTCTGCCGAGTATGTGGTTCGACGGAAGAAAATGAGTGCTTTCGTCAATCTATCCACGAATCACCCTATATGGAATCATACTTGCTTCGGGAACGAGGTAATCCTACAATAAAATCCATATTGATCACTTCCCATTTCCAAGTAGGAATTTCCATCGCTTGCAATAATCCTCCTGGTTTTTGATGTTCGATCTTTACTTGCTGGAAATTTGGACATTGAGCTACAAATTCTGCTATGTCTCTTTTCATGCCATCCCACCAATATATCAATTTGAGATCATGATACATCTTCGTCGCTCCTGGATGAATAGAATACCGAGAATAATAATCTTCCTCTAGGATTTGACGAAGCAATTCTGCAACGTTCGAAACACATAGCTTGCCTCGGTATCTAAGAATCCCATCTATAGAAGTTTCAAATGGAGACTTCTCTTTTGCATGAAATGTGTCTCTATAACGGCTCAATTGAGGATCTTCATACTGCCGCTCTTTTACTTCCATGTTCAAGGATGAAACTGTGGGATCACTGACACTAACTCCTGCACCACTTGAATCAATTAGACGTACTCCAAGATTAGCTAGTTGATGGAGCTCGTGAATTAATTCTTTCTTCTCTAAAGGAACTTCACATAGACTGCCCACTGATCGGCGGCTAAGCGCATCGGCTACCACATTCGCTTTTTCGGGATGGTATAAAATATTCACATCATAATCTTTCAATAACTCTAACCACCGCCTTTGTCGCAGATTCAGCTCCTTTTGTTTAAAAATGTACTAGAGACTTTTGTGATCTGTATAGATATCAACATGCACACCATACAAGTAATGTCTCCACATCTTTAATGCATGAATAACTGCAGCCAATTCGAGATCATGCGTTGGGTAGTTCTTTTCATGTTTCCGCAACTGCCTCGAAGCATAAGCAATGACTTTTCTGTGCTGCATTAACACACATCCTAACTCAACACCGGAAGCATCACAATACACAACATAACCGTCTGGCCCTTCTGGGAGGGTTAAGACTGGAGCTGAGGTTAATCTATCCTTCAATTTTTGGAAGCTACGCTCACAAGTATCATTCCACTGAAATTGAGCTGACTTCTGGGTTAGTTTCGTCAATGGGTCTGAAATAGATGAAAAGCCCTCTAAGAATCTTCTATAATATCCTGCCAATCCCAGAAAGCTGCGAACTTCTGTATGCGTCGTAGGCCTTGGCCAAGTCTTTACAGCTTCAATTTTTTGAGTGTCAACTCTAATGCCATCATCTGAAATAACATGACCCAAGAATGTCACAGAATTCAACCAAAACTCGCACTTTGAAAATTTTGCATACAATTCTCGAGTTCGAAGAATTCTAAGAACAATACGTAAATGATCTGCATGTTTTGATTCTGTGCGAGAGTACACCAGAATATCATCAATGAATACTATCACAAATAAATCCAAGAGAGGCCTGAATACATTATTCATCAAATTCATAAACACGGCCGGAGCATTAGTTAACCCAAATGGCATCACCCGAAATTCATAATGGCCATATCTTGTTCTGAAAGCTGTTTTGGGAATATCTTCTTCTCTAACTCTTACTTAATGATAACCCGACCTCAAGTCTATTTTGGAGAACCACTTGGCGCCTTGTAATTGATCAAATAAATCATCAATTCTTGGAAGAGGATATTTGTTCTTTATCGTCACCTTATTCAACTGCCTATAATCAATGCACATTCGTAGGGAACCATCTTTCTTTCTTACAAATAGGACTGGTGCTCCCCACGGTGATGAACTGGGTCTAATAAACCCCTTCTCAAGCAAATCTTTCAATTGTGCCTTTAGCTCCTTCAACTCTGCCGGAGCCATTCGGTAAGGAGGAACAAATATAGGCTTGGTATCCGGCAACACATCAACAGCGAAATTAATTTCTCTTTCAGGAGGAAGACCTGGAAGTTCATCTGGGAATACATCCGGAAATTCACTCACTACTGGAACAGATTGAAAAGTTGGCGACTTTGCTTCGGTGTCATGAACTCGGACTAAGTGATAAATATAGCCCTTAGCTATCACCTTTCTTCCCTTAAGGTAGGAAATAAACCTACCTCTTGAAGATCTTTGCATTACCCTTCCATTCAAGCACGGGTTCTCCCGAAAATTAAAATCAAACAACTTTCAATCCGCAATCAACATTAGCATAGCATGAGGCCAACCAATCCATACCCATAATCACATCGAAATCTAACATTTCCAGCTCAACTAAATCAACTTTAGTTTGGCGGTCACATATCACAATTATACAATCTTTGTACACTTGTCTAGCTATCACGGGATCACCAACCGGAGTGAATACCTCAAAAGGGTTAATTGGCTTGGGTTTCACCCCAATACGATTAGCAACACATGGAGTAATATAAGATAGCGTAGAACCCGAATCTATCAATGCATACACATCATGGGAAAATACGAACAATGTACCTGTAACCATATCTGGGGAGGACTCCAAATCCTGTCGTCCGGCTAAAGCATATATGCGGGGCTGTGTGGCACCTGAAGTAGATGCTCCCCCTCGACCTCTACCTCGTCCTGGCCGGAATGGGGGTATGCCCACGGGGCGCGAAGAGAACCGGTGGCTGATCTGGGGGCCGAACCCCACCTCTACCATACCTCGAAGGACAATCACGCATCAAGTGCCCGCCTCCGTCCACAAATATAGCAAGCATTTGCCCCAGCGATATGGCCCGAGTGTAATTTTTGCACCGGGCCACATCGGGGAACCAGTGGTCTCCTCTGACTATAATCACCCCCAAACTGGGAACCGGAAGCTCTCGAACTCTGACCCTGTCCTGAAATAATGGAGCGATCAAATCTCCTACCTGCAAATCGGGGAGGTGCACTCGTCACCGACTGGCCTGAGTATCTAGAGTATGCCTGCCTTGATCCCCCTCTATAATCACTTCCTGTGCCCATAGATCTAGCCCTCTTGCTTTGCCCTCTACAATATCGCGATCACCCCTTTATGGATGTTGTTGTCCTTCTAAATTCTGGGCATGGGCTTGAATACGGGAAATATCCATTCCATCTTGCAACGAAGTCATCAAACAATCCTTGAATAAATGTGGCCCTAAGCCACTCACAAATCTATGTACCCGATCTCCCATATCGGCCACCATAGCCGGGGCATATCTAGCCAAAGAATTAAATTGAAGGCTATACTCCGAGGCACTCATGTTCCCTTGCTTCAAATTTAGAAATCTATCCGCTCTAGTTCGGCATACCTCGGGTGGAAAATAATGGCGAATGAAGGCGTCTACGAATTCTTGCCAAACGGCAGGAGGCGCATTCTCTCTTCTCGATGCCATCCAATTATTGTACCATAGAATCGCCACATCTCGGAGTCTATATGATGCCAACTCCACGGACTCAGTCTCGGAGGCATGAATAATCTTTAATGTCCTCAACATCTCATCAATAAAACCTTGCGGATCTTTATCGGCTTTGACCCAAAGAACTCGGAGGATTTAAACTCATAAAGTCACGGGCTCTAGTACTAGGCGAACGATCACTTGGGCCGCATTCGCTGTGCCCGGCGGCAACCAGCTCCGCGTCAATAAATGAATAGCTTCGGTCACTTGTTGACCCGAAGTAGCCGGTGGAGGGCGGAGGCATAGGAGCTAGAGGCGAAGCCCCATGCGTATTGTTCTTCCGTAATGGCGGGGTGGAAGAAGCATTAGATGGAGCCTCGTTATGTGATTCACCCTCATCTACATTCATTGGCGGCTCTCTTTCGCCCGTCTTTTCATCGTAGTCTTGCCTTCTCCGGGCGGCTTTAGCTTTTCCCTTTGGCGGCATTTACGAAATCACAACACACTATTAGGGAGGATAAAATCTTATAACACGGCTACTATCGCACGATCTCTTAAGATGAAAGATGGTCATTTTCCTAAATGCCATGTATCCTCTTGTTTATTAGTGTGGCAAAAAACACACCATAAACAAGACTCTACTAGACACGGCTCGTAGACACTTCCCTAGGATGGAGACGCTGCGATACCACTTTTGTCACGACCGACTAGGGCATGACGGGCACCGGGACTAACCACCGAGCACCATTCAGTACTACCTTCATTCACATTTTCTTATGCTCATAATCATAGAAAAGGACTTTCATTTGAAACAAATTTACTTTATATACGTGGGTCCTTTGGCTATCAAAATAATATATATATATATATATATATATATATATATATAAACGCTGAGACCATACTAGGGCCACACATACGTATCTACGAGCCTCTACTAGAGTACTAGACATATGGACGGGACGGGACCCCGTCATGCCCTAAACATGAATATATACATATGTACCAAAAGAATAATCAATGGCACCTCGGAAAATGGAGTGCTCTCAAATCGACTAAAGGCTCTCTGGTCAGGCGCCTCCACAACTGTGGGCATGAACACGGCATCAAAGAAAACGGACGTCGGTACGAACATTGTACCTAGTATGTAAGGCATGAATGAAATGAATATAATGGAGAAATCATAAGGCTTAAGATGAAGACATATAATGGTTACATTTTATATATATATATATATATATATATATATATATATATATATATATATATATATATATATATATATATATATATATATATATATCATCGTAGCATATCATATGAGTTATCATAGCGTATACATCACGATTATACATACATCATCATATCCACATCTGGTAACCCCGTCCGGGTATACCGCCCACTAGTGGTGTCATGCCGGCCCTCTAGGCTCGGTGGAAACATAGCGACCCACTTTAGCGGTGACATGCTCGGCCATCTAGGCACGGTGTAATCGTATGCGGCCGCGCCGCGGTGACATGCCATTTAGGCGCGGTGGAATCATATATCGTCATATACTTATCATACTTAACATTATTATATATTTCATAGGCATATCATAAGTAAACATCATCATGCATCTATCCTTAGAGCACACATTAAAACTTGGAAGCAACCATGGCTATGTCGGGATGACATAAGGTCGTAACCCCCGATTACGTTATGGAGTAATCATAGCCGTTATATCTCACCATGGAGGGACCAATGTTTTAAGGTGAGTACACATAGGGAGAACATCGATGGATCATAGTTATCACCATTAGCCTTGTTGGAACATCATCATGAACTTTAGAATCTTTAGACTTAAGCTCATCATTATCATTATCGTATTCGTAATTTATCTCTATGTATATGGCTATTCATGAACATAGACTCTTAGCTTTCGGAATATAGGAAATTCATGAAGAAGGAGGAAAATCATGCCAAAAGATTCATGCCTTAGAAAGAAAGGTTTAGCCTTACATACCTTTGTCGTTTAACTATTCTATTGCTTGCTCGTTCTCCCTTAATGCACACGTTCTACCTTCAAGAGAATTCGTATTAACATTAGCTAAACGATTATAAGAATGTGCTTACTAAAGCTAGAGAAAATTGGGTAGCATTTCCTTTGTTTATACGACTTCCTCCATATTCCATATCAACTACCAAACATTCATAACAACAATCCTCATTCATTTACATTATTCCCATTTCACAATTCCCCTTCAATTCTCCAAAATCATGATCAAGGTTCGCTATCGCGTTCTTTCACATATAATACTTATTCCATGTTCTAAATATCATTCATAACATATTCATAATCATAACACACCAATATCCACAATTCAATCCAAGCTTCTATTCAAAAGTGACACTATTGCCATATTATGACCTATTTCCCATTTCCTTCTATAATCCAAGTGTTTCAACTTTTCAATACTTCAAATAACATAAAAAGATCATGAAACTTACCTTAGATAAGGGTAGAATAAGTCTTGAGTGGAAATACTCTTCTAGCACCAAAACCCTATTTCACTTCTCTTGGGATTTCTTGGCTTGGATGACTTTAATGTGTTTCACACTCTTGATTCTTGTTGGTTTGATGAAGTTGATCATCAATTTCCTTTGAATTCTTGTGGATGAAGAGTGGAGAGAATATTCTAGAGGTTTCTTGACTTGTGGAGTGAAAATGAAATGAAAATGAAATGAGAGAGAGGTCCCTTATATTAATTCAAAATCTGTCCCGACCAGAACATACGGACCAAAATATGGTCCGTATATTTTTTTACTGACCGTATGTCTGGACCGTATGTTTGGTCCAGTGAAGTGTGCCATTCTGGGCTGAACCTACATCTAGACATACGGTCCGTGTATTTTATACGGCCAGTATGTCTGGCCGTATAATGCCCGATTGACTATCCGAGACTTGTTCTCGTCGACTCGTTTGATCTCCGATCCTTATGGAACATTCTTAACACTTGTTTAACACCTCAATAATAATATAAGGGATGTGATAACTCTTCCTCAAAGCATCATTAAAACATCATTAACTCGATACTCGTAAATCTTGCCTGACACACAACATATGACTTGCTTTCCATAACAACTTTCTTCTCTTACCTCGAATGTCTTTGGAAATCTTAATTAGGACCATTAAAGGCTATTCCTCTCTTATCAAAACATCGTACACGTCATGCCCTTCGTTAGTCTATTCACTGTATGCTAGTGGAAAATTTTCCGAGGTGTAACAATTCGCCCTCCTAAGCCTTATCTAAATCCGTGAGAGATAACAGTTGTAGGGAAGTATGTGGAGAATGTTGGAGAAGCCTCTTCTTCTTGGTGTCAAGGGTTTTTCTTCTTGTGAAACCTAATAGCAGCCTTGGAGCCTCTTTTATTAAAAAGGAGGGTGAAATATAAACCGAGTACAGGAAAAACGTATCTACTAATTCGTGACGTCCGCTGCGGTGGACGTCGCTTCGCTATAGCGGGACCACTGTGGCGGTACCTTGGCCGCTGTAGCATACTATCTTCTGCCCTGGGCCCATAATTTTTAACTCTTTTTGAAATTGATTTTTTCCACTATTAATCATTTAAACACCCCATGGGGTTACTATTTAAGATAGTAGACTTAGATTGGGCATGGGTTCGTGAAGTATTAAATAACGACCGAGCGAGTCATTACATTGAAGTACTTAGACAAGAACAACTTTATGCTAATGTGACTAAATGCTCTTTTTTTGTTGATGAAGTTGTTTTCTTGGGGTTTGTTGTGAGTTTAAGGGGCGTTGAGGTTGATGAATCGAAGATAGACGTTAAGAATTGGCCAACTCCTAAATCCATTGGTCATGTGAGAAATTTTCATGGATTGGCTAGTTTCTATAGGCGGTTTGTTAAAGGATTTAGTACCATAGCCGCTCCTTTGACCGAGGTAATCTGAAAGGATAAAACTTTTACTTGGGGTGAGGAGCAAGCAAGGGCTTTTGAAACTTTGAAACAAATGCTTAGCTCTGCACCGTTGTTGCAATTACCCAATTTTGATAAAATCTTTGAAATTAAATGTGATGCTAGTAAAGTAGGTATTGGTGTCGTTTTGATGCAAGACCAAAAACCCATTGCCTATTTTAGTGAAAAGCTTAAGGGTGAAACGTTGTATTACTCCACTTATGATCTTGAATTATATGATATGATTAGAGCTTTGGGTAATTGGCAACACTGCTTGTGGCCTAAAGAGTTTGTTGTTACACCCCGTAGTTTCTGTACGTTGAGGGTCAACCAAGGGCCAATACAGCGCGAACGCGCCACTACGAGGCGCGAACGCGCTGAACTATTTTGAGGCCTCGGTTCGGGATGAAGGTTATATTATAAGAATGTAATAATAACATATATATATATATGACATTTGGAGACCATATGGGGTGAATTGGTTCATATGGCACTTGATGAAAAGCCCTCGTTGCTGCAAGTCAAGTGGGGCCCACACACCGGAGTTTTATATAGGACATATGAAGAGATATATGAGTAGTACATGAAAATTTGAGCAAGCCCTAAGAAGGAGCGTTAAGCCAAATATGGGCATAAGCCCTCCAAAAGGACGATTTAAGGAAACATTTTCGGATGATCTGACTTGGAGGGGCCAAAACGATAATATAAGTTTGGAATTGAAAAAACACCAAGAATTAAAGTTGTAGATAATTGAATTAGCTTTTCAACCATAGGTCGTGGGCCCTCACACAATATCGGGATCAAGAGTTATGACCTTTTTACTTAACGAAGGCGCAGACAAAAAAACTAAGGCTTTGGGCGCGAACGCGCTGAAGGAAATTTAAGTCGGTCCAGGCAGAACCTGGACCGCTATTTAAAGGGGGAGACCCCCTCATTTTCATTCCAAACCACCCCAAACTCTCTCTAATCTTCCAGAATATTCCCTAACTTTCCATCATCAACTTTTTAGCCCGAAACCAGGTATAATTCCCAAATTCTGATCCAGCTGGCGTATAGTTGCAACTACAAAATTGTGTATCAACGCGTTGTGGATTAAGATCAAGGTGGGGGAGTGAAGATATAGCATTCTTATCGAAAGAAAGGTATGAATCTCTTGCTATTAACGTTAATCTTAGTTTATTTACGGAGAAGGAGCTGTAAAATTGTTATAAAATGATTCTGTGATGGAGATATGGGACAAACACCATATGGGATGTTTATGAATTATTTTGGTGTTGGAAACATTATGGTTAATGTTGGTATTGTTGTAGTCATTGTTGGTTGTTGAATTTAGAATTCGGGCTAGACATATAAACAAGGGAGATCTTTGCCCGATTTAAGGCAGAATATAGAATAGTTTGATTTGAAACTTGGAATAAGTGGGCGATAAAGAGGCTAACGTTAGTGTAAATCCTCTTAAATGTAGACTTGCGAGCTCGGACACATAAGCGTAGCCAATAGGAGGTTGAACAGGTATGTTAAGGCTCGTCCCTTTCTTTCAAAGGCATGATTCCGATGTTATGGCTTCATAAATGTTTCCATATCTTCCTTGTTTTCAAAATTTAGATGTTTATGACTCCAAGGCATAATTCCTTTCCTAATAATTCATAATTGTTTTCCAAAATGTTCGTATTTTCTAAATCAGAGATTTATGGCTCCGTGAGCTCTTATGATAACAACGATGAACCTGCTTTCACAATGATAATGATGATGTCAAAGATGAGAATATATTCCTACGATGGTTATGATGATGATGATTCCGTATTTAAAGGTTCCAAGTTTACGATTTCAATGACGATATAAGAATGTTGAGCTATTTCTTGATTTCTCAATTTATTCATGGATGATGACTTCTTTTTTTTTTAAAGATTCCAAAGTATATGAATTAATGCCTTATGAGATTTATAACCCTATTCTATGTTTTCTCTTGATGTTATTCTTCATTGATAGTCTCACCTTACAATAATTTTTCCTTCAGGGTGAGACAAAGCGACCATGATTATTTCATAATATAATCGGAGGTTACCGACCTTACGTCACTCCGATATAGGTATAGTTTTTCTTTGGGATCTCATGCATGCTGCTTATATGATATATGTATATGATATATGTATATGTATATGGGGAATATGGGGAAAAAGGGAGTGGCGCTATAGACGCATGGCCACCTGATCAGTTGGTGTAACTTATCATCCCGGACGCGGGATGCCCGGACGCGGGACATATGTGGTTAAATGGATCGGGCCGACGTTCCTCGGCATATTTTCTGTATATATGAATAAGAAATATTTTTCAAAGAAAGCTAGGCATGCATGGAATCTGCCCTAAGAGGCACTCACATGTACAGGTTACTCTTTTATCTCACGATATGCTCTATATTTCCATTATGTTATTATTCATACTTTACATCCCTTACTATGTTACTATTCATGCCTTACATACTCGGTACATTATTCGTCGACGTCCCTTCTTGTGGACGCTGCGTTCATGCCGCGGAGACTGTAGCCGATCAAACGATTCGCAGTAGTAGGACCTCCCCTCAGCAGCAGTCAATACGCTCCATTGATCCGGAGCTACACCCCTTTTGGTATCCTATTCGGTTACGTACATATATGGGTACGGCGAGGCCTTGTCCCGTCATTTCTACGATTTGTACTCCATAAGGTACGTAGACAGTGATATGTAGCCATGATATTATGCAGCCTCGTCGGCGCTCATTTTGTTGTACAGTATATATGTAGCGGCCAAATCGGCTTGCACTGTTACTCTCAATGATTATGTCTGTATGTATGTGTTGGTTGTGAGTTCCCGGTACAGTGTCTCTTATGTTGATTGTTCGGGAGACAGCATAGCTCAGTTACAGATTATGGATGGGCCCAGGATAGTCAGTGAGAACTAAATGCAGGCACAGGAGTGCTTGACCAGCAATGGTCGGGTACTTGTCACGGCTCATCGGTTTGGGTCGTGACATTTGTGATTAGGACCAACCATGAGTCCTTGAATAAGGCCTAAGGTAAGTTAAAAAAAAAGCATACCAAGTGAGTTGAATTCCTTGAGACCTTCTCTTATGTAATCCAATACAAAAAGGGAAAGGATAATGTAGTGGCGGATGCCTTATCAAGGAAACATGTTTTGATTAATACCTTGTCTTCCAAATTGATGGGTTCTGAAAGCTTAAAGATATTGTATCCTAAGGACCCCGTCTTTGCAAAATTCTTTCTAGAATGCGAAGAATGGGAATGGGAAAGATAGATTAGGGATAGGTCTTCTATCTTTGCAAAATTCTTTCTAGAATGCGAAGAATGGGAATGGGAAAGATAGATTAGGGATAGGTCTTCTACTCCCTATTCGAAGTTTGATGGTTTCTTGTTCAAGAACAAGCGACTATGTGTGCCCATGAGCTCTTTGAGGGAACTATTTGTGAGGGAGGCACACAATGAGGGATTAATACCTTGTCTTCCAAATTGATGAATTTTGAAAGCTTGAAGACATTGTATCCCGAGGATCCCGTCTTTGCAAAATTCTTTCTAGAATGTGAAGAATGGGAAAGGGAAAGAAGGATTAGGGATAGGTCTTCTACTCCCTATTCGAAGTTTGAGGGTTTCTTGTTCAATAACAAGAGACTATTGTGCCCATGAGCTCTTGGAGAGAACTATTTGTGAGGGTGTCACACAATGGGGGATAAATGGGACACTTTGGGATTGATAAAACATTGGGGATACTAGAAGAGCAATTTTATTGGCCTAATATGCGTCAGGATGCTGCTAAGATTTGTGGTCAATGCGTTGAGTGCCATGGTGCTAAGTCTAGGCTCCTTTCCCATGGATTGTATACCCCTCTCCCCACCCCTCAACGACCTTGGCTTGATATTTTAATGGATTTCATGATGGGTTTTCCGAGGACCAAACGGGTTAAAGGTAGTATTTTTGTTGTTGTTGATCGATTTTCAAAATGGCTCATTTCATTGGATGTCATAAAATTGATGACGTATCTCATGTTGCATCATTATTTGTTGAGCATGTGGTAAAATTGCATGGTATTCCCAAAACCATAGTAAGAGATAGGGATCCCAAATTCCTTAGCCACTTTTGGAAAGAATTGTGGGGACGACTTGGTACTAAATTGTTATTTTCTACCCTTGTCACCCACAAACCGATGAACAAACTGAGGTCTTTGAATAGGACCTTAGGTTTTATGCTTAGGGCCATGGTTAAAGAAAAAATAGCATCTTAGAAAGATTAATTGCCTTTAATTGAATTTGCTTATAATAGAGTTACTCATAGCACTATTGGTATGTTCCCATTTGAAGTAGTTTATGGTTTTAACCCCCTAATGTTATATCTCGCATTTTGTACGTCAGAATATCTTAAGTTATTTGCGACAAGTTAAAGACAAGGTTATTTTTCCGACTTTGTTTTAAGACATAAGTTGCTTATGAATTTTGTTGGATGGAAATATTAAGGAATTTGGGGTTAAAAGTGAATTATGGAAGGTTGGACATTTCATGAAAATTTGGGGCCAAAAGTGAAAATTTGGAAATTTAAATTTCATGAAATTAAAGGTCAGGTGGCCATGCACATGACTAGTGGGACATAGGCCACATGTGTGCAATATATATGAATTATTAGATGACTTATTAAGTCATCTTCATCATTTGTTACTCTTGGAAATTTCATGAAACTTTGAGAGAGAGCTAGAGAGGCCATTCGGCCATGGTTGAACCAAGAGAGAGACAAGAAGTTTGATCATGAAAAATTATTTCCTTCTAGTGTTCATATCAATTAAAGGGTCCTCTACACCATGGAGTAATTGTTGGGACATGTAAAACATTCTTTCTTGCAAAACACAAGCTAACCGAGAGATGAAGTGGGGTGGAAAAAGGTATGGTTCAATCTTATTTTTCATGTCTTATGGATGATTTGTACATGTTGTAGTATGTAGAAACGAATGAAAATCACGAAATTTGGGTATTGTTGTGGTGGCCGTGGGTGTGCCATATGTTGTAGGAATAATGAATTAAAGTTATTTAGTGTTTTAGTTGTTGTTGTTATGGATTATGTGATGAAGAGAGGAATGAGATTTATGAAAGTTGGTATATTGAGACTAGGCCGTGTGTATGTACCATTATGTAGAAGTGAAGAACTAAATTTATTTAGTATGTTCGGGATTGTTGTGTTGTGGATTCCATGATGAAAATGAAGTTTTAATGATCCAAGTTGAAGTTATAATTGTGTGGGCTGAATTGGAAGATAGTATGATCTTGATATGGTTTCTTGAATTTATGAAAATGAAGTTGTAAACGCATGTATTGTTGACATAATTTATGAATGTAGAAGAAAGAAAGGTGTTGGTAATGTTCTTGTTGAATTGGAATAGTTTCGGATGGAGTAGTATATCGTTTGAAGTATTTTGAATATTATGTGGATTGTTGAAAATGTTCTTGAATCGTGTTTGGAAGGTTTTGGGCTATTATTTGAATATGCGATCATTGATATTAGTTTGGATATATGAAGTTGGATTGAATATATATGAATGTCGTCGAATTGTATAGAAAGGAGTTATTAATGTTAGAATGTGTTTGGAATTGATTATCGATGTTGTTATCATGTTGGTTGGTATTGTTGATAATGATTTGGCCGAGTTGAATTCTCGGGGGTGTCCAGTTTATAGGGGAAGTCTTTGTCGAAATTTTTGTAGATAAAGTATTAATTTGGAATTGAATTCTTAAGTGTTATGGCTAATGGTTGATACCTAATGGCATGATTGTAGATCGTGAGAAGTCGAGACGTAAGTTCGGATTAGCTAGGAAGCGGCTAAGGTATGTAAGGCTTACCCTTTCTTTCTTTGGCATGTCCTAGACGTAACTAAGGTATGACATGGTTTGTGTTTTGAGGTAACTCCACTCTTACGTTCTGAATACGTATATGATCCTTATTTGCTTCATGTTGTAACATTCTTCATATGGTCCTTGAGCCTTATGTATAGTTGGAGTTCAAACTTTGCATAAAAGAATTTCGTTCCTAAAAGGTTCTATGTCTAGAAACGTCTGTAACTTTCGTAAAAAGAACCGGATTGCTTTGAAACGTTCGTAGAAAGTTTTGTAACGTATGATGACTTTGATTTCCATAGGCGGGCTCGGAATGATTTGACATACGACTATGGTCCCTACGATACTTTGATATACTTATGATATTTGATATGTTCCGAGTGCCGTCCGAAAGATTTTTATATAACTATTGTCCCGATTTTCAAATGACGATTCGTTTATGATTACTTCATTGAGTCTCTGGGAATGATTTATGTGCATGGTTTCTCACTACTCTGCTCGTGCATGCCTCAATGCATCTTTCACCGAGTCCCGGGCCGGGTACGCATTCGTGCAACTTCTCTGCATTGTTCACCGATGTCACGACCCAACCCCGTAGGCCGTGACTGGTACCCGAGCTGGGAACCCAGACGCACCTATTAACCATAATCAACATACAAACAGATTATGCATATACAGAGTTCAACATCAGACTATGAGTGACATAACCAGATCTTATATTTACAAATAGTGACACATCGCCCCGTAACTATCACAAACACATATACATATATATACATTCCGCGGTCACAACATCCAGCGGAGAATATCAAACAGGAGCCAGTAAGGCTATTATCATATAGGGGCGTCCGAAGCACAGATCATACAGACACAAGGAAACAGAAACTACCCATAACCCACACGTATATGTCTACAGACCTCTAAGAATCATAAGGAATCATATGACGGGACGGGGCCCCGCCGTACCCGCGAGCAAACATATGTACGGATAACGAGATGTCGGTACCAAAATGTATAGGCTCGGATCAAGGAGCACTTCAAGCGACGAACGATATCCCTAGGCCGGCGGGCCTGCGAAGCGTGTACCGAACCGCGCGACATGAAACGCGACCCCGAAGAAAGGGGTCGGTACGAGAAAATATCTCGAGTATACAAGGCATGAAATGAAATATAGTAAACAGAGTCATAATCAAAATCGAAGTGCGAGTAAAGTAAATGCAATATTCGAATATTAAAATGCTTTCATAATATTAAAGTGCTTACTCGTAAATCATAAATCATGCGTAAGGCTCTTAGATCGTGGTCGCCCGTCGTTGGCGCCACAACACATCTCCGAGAAGACTTTATATCTCCGTATCCCCGTCACACAACACATCATGTATATACCACGGTACCGGCCAATAGGGGCGCGGCGTCACGGACACATCATAACACCATTATCCACGGTTCTCGACCAAAGGGCTCGGCGAACCGGACATCATACTCCGGAAATATAACATAATGCGCACGATGACATCCGGCCCCGGGACTCGGTGAAGGAAGTGACAATAGTGCACGAGCAGAGTCGTGAGAAACTATATGCAGTTTTTAAAACATTTTCCAAAAATATAATGGAAAAATCAAAACAAATTATCGTTTAAGGGTCAAGATTTAGTCATGTCAAATGTCTTTCGGACGACCTTCGGAAACGTATCGAATATCTCAAACATATCACGGAACCGTAGGAACCATACGTATAAAATCATAATCATAACTCATCAAATAAGTAGGAAATCCATATGCGGAGATTGAAATGAAATAGTATTAAATTTTCCCAAAGATCATTAGGAATAGTATAAAAGAGCCGCGGGCCCCACGGACGGGTGCCGACCCCAGTCCGAGCCCGACTACGAGAGTTAGGGAAAGTTATGTCCTATGAGTTTACCTACTATGTTTTGGGGCGTTCCGAGCTCGTATGCAAAAGTTACGGACGTTTGAAGATCGGGATCCTTTTTGTAGCAACATTCTTTTTAAGGCTTTTGAAAATTCAATCTTTCAAAACATAGGAGCCACAATTTAACTAAGTTGACTTGCGAACATTAAAAGTGAATAAAACTCATATGCTTGCTCGGATCATAGGAATGGAATCGCCTCGAGATTCGTAACTTATCATAACTTAATCGTAGCTAAGACATGCCAACGAAGAAAAGGGTAAGCCTTGCATACCTTGCCTCGCTTTCCAAGCTAATCCAAGTTTACGTCGTGAACTTTCAAGATCTACAACATGCCATTAAATATCAAATATTAGCTAAAAGCATTTAGAAACCCGATTCCAAACGCACACCAAATTCTCGGAAATTTCGCAAAGACCTCCTATAATTGCACCACCCCGAGAATTAAACTCGGCCAATTTCATCAACAACAACACCAACAAAACATTCTAACAACATCAATCATTGATTCAAAATGCATTCTAACATCAACAACCTTCTTTCACATAATGCGACGATATTCACTTATATTCAATTCAACCGCATAAAATCAAACTAACATTAATACTCACACGTTCAATTACTAGTCCGAAATCATTCAAACAATATTCAAGGACACTATAAACAATTCATACAATGTTTCAAACAATCCAACCAATGTGTCAACTTACCCGAATTGCTCTCCAAACCCGAAAGCAATACTAACATATTTTCTCCTTCCAAAACTCATAAACTACATCAACAATCTACATATTAACAATGTAATCATCCTAAATATAAAATTCACATAAGAGTTACATTGGCTTCCAAATCAGCCCACAACCATCACAACTTCAATTTAATTCGTTAAACTTCATTTTACCTCATAGAATTCATAACGACGACGATCAAAATACTAGATAACATGACTTCATTTCTTGCATAACAAACAGCCCCTACTTTCGGCCACACCTCAACATACACCATTCCACGTTTTTCATTCACTTTCTACACATTACAACCACACACAAACATGCTAGATACAATGAATTCACTACCCCTTCAATACAACACATACCACACGGCCAACTATACACCCACACGGCTACCACTTCAACTTCCCTATTTTCATGAATTTCATCCATCTTTGCATGCTACAACACACATAAACTATGCATAACATATAAAAGAAAAGATTAGAACATACCTTCTCCTTCCAACTTTTCCACACGGCTAGGAGTTGATTTTGCAAGAATAAGCGTTTTGTTTGTTCCAACAACTATCCCACGTTAAAGAGCACCTTTCAATTGGTAGGAAAACTAGGAGAAATTATTTTCTTTGCGATCAATTCTTGAGCTTTAATTTTCCATAGCCATGGCCGAATATGGCTTGGCTTTTCTCCTTCTCAAAGTTTCTTGAAATTTCTTGGTGAAGTGAGGAATAAGATGACCAAGTCATCTTTTAATTCCCATTTTATCCAACCATGTGGCCATGGCCCACCTATGTGTGACGGCCCACACATGGCCTTTATTTTCTCCTTCTTTTTTTTTTTTTTTGTTTCAAGAATTAATTTCCTTTCCAACATTAGAATACTTTCCAAAAATGGAATTTGACCCCAAATGTTTCTTTAATATTTCCATACCAATAAAATCATGCACAACTTACTCTCTTAAGACAAGCAAAAAATCTCTACTTCGCATCTCGGGATGGTCTTGTCCCCAACTTGTCGTAATTGACCCGAATTATTCCGACGTGCGAAATACGGGATATAACAACCGAGTCCCTCACTAGAGGGCCGGGTACGCTATATATATATATATATGATATGATGATATGATGATGTGATGAGATGGGGATGGCGGCCAGGATGGCATACCGAGTCCCTTGCTAGCGGGGCGGGACACGCTATTCATTCACCGAGTCCCTCACTAGAGGGCGGGTACGGTATGTATATATGTATATCGGCGTACGCATATATGATTATGATATGATTTCACTCATAGAGTCCCTCTACTGGGGCCGGGTACTCGGTATATATGTACGATGATATGACGATATGATTATGACAAGATTTTACTTATCGATATATGTATATGCATGGCAAATGTTTTCAAAAGGCAAGTCTTGTGATTTTCTGTACTCTTTATTTCAGTATAATCCCGCTTACTATATTTCATGCTTTACATACTCGGTACGTATTCACGTCCCATTTTTTTTCTTCGGGGCTGCGTTTCATCGCGCGGTACACCGAGATGAGTTGAAGACATTAGCGAGAAGATGCTCAGCGGAGATTGGCGAGCTCCGGTTGCTCGAGTCTTTGCGAGTCAAAGCATTATGTTATAGTATTATGTTGTGTTTAGAGACTTTGCGAGGAGTGTCGTGGGTATAAGATGTCGGTTATGTAAGCGGCTATGTAAGCCGATGTGTTATTGTGCATTGTATTATAAGTTCCACATGTTTCTATATGATACAGATTTTCTTTGGTTCGAGAGGGATAAAAAGCATGTTATTTTTCAAAAAAATAAAGAAAAAAAAAACTTTCGTTATGTATTTATGTTACGATTTGAGAGCCAGCGTGATTATGAGTGTTATGTGAGTCAGCGGGTTCGCTCGGCCCTAAATAAGGGTCAGGTGCCCATCACACCCTAACAGAAATTGGGGTGTGACACCTAACCTGGTTTATGGTTTTAACCCACTAACCCCTTTAGATCTAAACCCTTTGTCTCAAGACGTTGTGTTGAGTTTAAATGGCAACAAAAGGGTCGAAGCCATGAAGAAATTGCATGAGAAGGTGAGACTTCACCTTGAGAAGAAGAACCAAGAAATGGCCATGAGAGAAAACAAAGGCCGCAAGAGAGTTGTGCTTGAACTGAGTGATTGGATTTGAGTACATTTTCGCAAGGAGAAGTTTCCCAACAAAAAGAAGACCAAGTTGATGCCTAGAGTAGATGGTCCATTTAAGGTGCTTGAGCGGCTCAATGACAATGCATACAAGATTGATCTTCCCCCGGAATATCAAGCCCATACACCTTCAATATGTTTGACCTATCTCCTATGGATGTGAATGATGATAACCCCTTAAATTTGAGGACAAATTATTTTCAAGAAGGGGAGAATGATACAACCCAAGTTGCATCAAGGCCCTTTACTAGAAGTGAAGCTCACAAGCTCCAAAACATGCAAGGGTTGTTTATGAAGAGGGATGTGCTTGAGTACAATTTTGAGCCTCACCCTGGGTCCCAAGTCCAAGTGTTGGTGATGATTGCATGGGGCATGAAGGAGAGAAGGAAGGGCATCAAGAGGGCCATTTGTGTAAAGAGGTGGCTATGCTTGCAAAGAAGGCCATTCCTTAACTGGGAGATTTCAACAAGAGGAGACTAGCCAAACAATGCCCTTACCTCATTAAGGGTAGAAATGTAATAGTTCGTTAGTCTTTTTTCTCTATCTAGTATAAGTAGTAGTTCTTTTATTTTGGAAGACTTTGTTTTTTTTTTAAATCAAATTGTGCTCTAACAGGCTTGGCCTATTAGAACTTTTTATTAATAATTGCAGAATTTAAAGAAGCAGTCTATTACAGCATGTCTATAATATGAACTAGCTAGAATTTAAAAAATAAAGAATTTTCCTATATGACCAGTTCTATCCTTTATGCCTACGCTAGTATGCCATTTGAAATCCTGATGTGTCAGCTTTGACGTTTGCTTCAATCTGTGAAAACACCAGATGAATATCCATACATGTAGCATCATTGTTGAATGTCAATGCATTTGGATTCTCTTTGTTCTAATCCTCGGTGAGGAAGTTGTGATTTGTCCATGTTGATTATTCTTCTTCCTTCTGATGGCCTGAGTATAAAGTCATGTAACTTGATCTCTGAGTCACCCAAAGCTTGGTTTGCTAGAAAATCTGCCAGCTTGTTGCCTTCCCTGAAAACATAAGTGATCTGTAATTGTGGTGTCTTCATATCCTGTTTGATTTCTTCAACTTTATCTCTTAGTTCCTATGGAGTGATCCATAATCCTTGAAAGATGTTTTGTAGGACAAGTGAATCAGTCTCAAGTTGAATCTGTTGAATATTGTATTCTCTGCAATACTTCAGTGCTTGTTTTATAGCCTCAGCTTCAGCTACAATGTTTGTTGCTATTCCCATTTCCTGTGCTTCTGCATAAACCAAATCTCTACTTATCTACGATGCGAGAATCCATATGAGCTTCTCCCGAGTACCTCATATGCTCCATATGTATTGCATTTTAATCTCACTGAAGGTGGCATTCTCCACATCACCTTAGGATAATAAACTTTTGGTCTATGCGCTGAGATTCTTTGATCATGTTTTCCCATTCACTAGATAGATTCTGCATCCATGGAAATCTTTTCCTTACAAGTTGAAAAGTGAAGTGTTGTACTTGTTGTTTCAACATGTAGAATGTAATTGATCCTCCATGTTTAATTGAGTTTCTTCTTTTCCATAATGACCACATGATCACTGCTGGCATTGCTCTATAAACAGGCTGCAGTTTTAGTTTAGGCTCAGCAGTCTACCATGCCATGACCATCTGTTGTAGGCCAACTCTATCTGTGAGGATACCTGCACAAGAAGCAAAATACTTCTATAACTTGATAGCTATGGAAGAAGTTAGAAATAAATGAGATACAGTTTCCTCTTTATGCTCCTCACAACACCAGCATCTTGATGGTATATTGATCATCATTCTTTTCAATATATCATCTGTAGAGATTCTCCCTTTCCACATCCTCCAAGTGAAGAAACTTATCTTTATTGGTAACCCTTTCTTCCACATGATTCTGTAGCTGGCTTGTTTGCTCTCTCTGTGCCATAAAAATTCCCATGCAAATTTAACTGAGAATTCGCCACTTGTTTCCAACATCCAACATGGTTCATCATCTTCCTCTTCTTCTGGAACTTTGATTTTATCATTAATATGTGGAACTTTGATATTATCATTAACATGCTGAGCCAATTCCTGATCTAGAGTAGCTGTTAATAGCTCCATGTTCCATTTACCATCCTTCACAAATTGTTTGACCTCTATCTCTTCTTCTCTAGCAGCATCAGGAATGGTATAATATAGTGCCCCAAGCCTTGTCCAATTCTCATACCAGAAGCTTGAAGTTCCATTTCTCATATGCCATAATATCTGTGGCTCAACTGCATCTCTTATGATCACCATCTTCTTCCATGTATGAGAACCTCCTCTATCTAATGCCATTTCTTGCAGTATTTGGTCAGCATGTATCTACTCCATAAGCTTCTTCCATATCTGAAATTCCACCACAGCTTAGCAAATAGTGCATTAGATATATTAGTTAAAGATCTAAAACCAATCTCTCCCTCATCCTTTGGTAGACATAACTTGTCCCATGTCATCTAGTGTTTGCTTTTCACCCCCACAGTATTGCTCCAAAAGAATTTTGCAAATATCTTGTAAATTTCTTTATCACCCGCAGAAAGGAGGATTCATAGGTGACGGTGAATACACGAGGCATGGTTTGTAACACATGATTAATCAACACATATACATGCACCAAAAGATAACAATCTATTTTGCCAAGAGAGAATCCTTTTCATCACCTTTTTTATCAGATCTTCATAATATATCAGCTTTCTTCTACCATAAAACACTGGCCATCCTAAATATGTGAAAGGAAAGGATCCATTTCTCATATTAGTATGTCTTTTGATCTTGTTGTTAACCCTGGTAGATACCTTATGATGAATATAGTAACAGCTTTTAATCAGTATTGACCAGTTGTCCTGATGCCTTCTCATACTTTCTCAAACTCTTCATCATTTTTTTTTAGGAATATCCATCTCCAGAGCAGAATAGGATTGTATCATCAGCATATGATAGATGATTGATTTGAGGACTCCATTTTGGCATTACATAACCTATAAACCTTGGATGCTCATACAGCTTATTCAGACTTCTTGTCAATACTTCTGCAGCTATAATGAATAATGTAGGGGAAAGTGGATCACCTTGCTTTACCCCCCCCGGATAAAATAGCCATGACTTTGACCATTGATCGGTATTGATTACCGGTTGTTTGACGACAATCTCCGTACAAATCTGACAACCTCTCCAAATCCAATTTGTCTTAGAACTTTAGTTAAAAAATCCAGAAAAGCCTATCATATGCCTTTGCCATGTCTAATTTAATCACAACATTAGTATGTTTAGCTCCAATTAATCTCGATGATCTCTGTGCGGTAATAGATTTTCTGCAATGCTCCCGCACTTAAATCATCGATTATAAGAGATAATACTAGGAAGAACCTTAGTCAATCTATTATGCAGCACTTTTGACAATATCTTGTTGGAAAGGAAGCTGAGACTAATAGGTCTCATATCCTTTGAAAGTATTGATAACCTCCTTTGTAATGACCCGTTTGGTCGTTATAGTGTTTTGACCCATTTAACCTTGTTGATCCTTTCCCCGAGTCTCGTTAGTAGGACCTATGACTTAGTGAAGCCATTGGTTTAGGTCCCAAGGCGTTCGGGGATGTTTTGAGTCTCGAGTGAAGGCTTAATTTCATAGTGTTGGGGTTGACTTGGTCAACACCGAGTTAAAATGATCTCTTTTGGGAATTTTGAGGTCACGGTTGCGTCCGTAGCGTGGTTTACAATCAAAATGCATACATAGTTTGTGTTCGGAAGGTTCCGGATGAGTTTCGGGGGCTAAAATAAAGTTTTGAAAAAATCAGAAAATTGGGCATCCTAT
>NW_026726978.1:0-37394 GCF_029784015.1 Lycium ferocissimum
ATGCATGGTACTCGCCTAAAAGGCACTTCGATGTACAGGTTACTCTTTCTCTCATGATATGTTCCATAATTTCGTCTTATTACTATTCATGCTTTGTATCCTTCCATATGTTGTTACTCATGCCTTACATACTCAGTGCATTGCTCGTACTGATGTCCCTTCTTGTGGACGCTGCGTTTCATGCCGCGCAGGTACACCCAGATGAGCTGAAGATTTTAGTAGAAGCTGTTCCAGCGGGATTGGCGAGCTCCATTTTCTCCGGAGTGCAGCCGAGTCAGAGAACTATGTTATGACAGTTGTTCTATGTTAGAGACTTTGGAAAGTTGTCGTGAGCATAAGGTGTCGGTTATGTAGCGGCTACGTAAGCCGATGTATTATTACGCCTCGTATTATAAGCTTTACATGTTATAGATTTTATTTGACTTTCCGAAAAACTTCCGTTAAGTATTTATGTTATGGCTAAGGGCCCAGTATGATTTTGAATGTCACAAGAGTCAGCGGGTTCGCTCGGCCCTAGGTAAGGGTCGGGTGCCCATCACACCCTATCGGATTAAGGGTGTGACAAAGACATTCTAAAGACGGCATTCAGGACTAGATATGGGCACTATGAGTTCTGTGACATGTCATTTGGGTTAACTAATGCTCCAACTATATTCATAGACCTGATGAATCGTGTATTCAGACCATTCCTAGATCTGCTTGTGATTGTGTTTATAGATGATATTCTGGTTTATTCTTCATCAGAGGCTGAACATGCAGATCATCTACGTGCATTGCTTAGAATTCTTCGAGATAGAGAATTATATGCAACGTTTTCCAAGTGTCAATTCTGGTTGAACTCTGTGGCTTTTCTTAGTCACATTATTTCAGATGAAGGCATTAGAGTGGATACTCAAAAGATTGAAGCTATGAAGAATTGGCCAAGGCCCACGACACCAATGGAGATACGTAGTTTCTTAGGCCTAGCGGGATATTATAGAAGGTTTGTGGAAGGATTTTCTTCTCTTTCAGCCCCATTGACCAAGTTGACTCGAAGTCGGCCTAAGTTCCAAGGACGGATACATGTGACGGGGTTTTTACCATCGAAAGATAAGTTGACCTAAGCACTAGTTTTGACTCTTCCAGAGGGAACAAATGGCTATGTAATATACTCTGATGCTTCAGGTATTGGTTTGGGCTGTGTATTAATGCAGCATGGAAAGGTTGTTGCTTATGCTTCTAGACAGCTGAAGCAACATGAGAAGAATTATCCAACCCATGATCTTGAGTTAGTCACGGTAATTCATGCTCAAAATATGGAGGCACTATTTATACGGTGCCCATGTTGATATTTATACTGATCATAAGAGCCTCCAATATATCTTTCAGCAGAAGGACTTGAATTTACGTCAAAGGCGATGGCTAGAGTAGCTGAAAGATTACGACATGCATATTCTGTACCATCCTGGAAAAGCTAATGTAGTAGTTGATGCTCTTAGTCGTAAACCTATGGGTAGCCTGTCATATGTGCAGCTAAAGAAGAGGGAGATAGTCCGCAAAGTTCGTCAACTAGACAGCCTTGGAGCTCGGGTGATGCAGAAATAACGATCCAGGATACAGCGATGTCATCTTTGGTAGTGGAAATAAAGAAACGTCAGTACGAAGATCCTGTTCTATCCCATTACCGAGATACGACACCTCAGAAAGAAAAGACACCCTTTGTGATTACAGGGGATGGAGTACTCAGGTATCGAGGTAGATTATGTGTTCTTAATGTTACAGGACTTCGTCAGCAGGTTATGGGAGAAGCTCGTTATTCTCAGTATTCTATTCAACCTGGCACAACAAAGATATATCATGACCTCAAGAAAGTTTATTGGTGGGATAGAATGAAAAGAGACATAGCAGAACTAGGCCACATCCTCACTCCCCGTCAAATGTGCCTTTATCTTTATATATATATATATATATATATATATATATATATATATATCCGTATTCGATCATAATATGAATCTCAACGTATTTCCACTCCAACAGTCAATATGGAACATGATCAGTCAATAATATCAATGTCAATGAATACAAACCTCACGCCTCAATTTAATAAACTCAAGGAATCAATCCGACCACAACAAGAAACACAACATGAAGTCAATTACGTTCTAAGTATGAACCACGCTAGCATATGATATAGCAATACTCTATATTAACAAACTCAAGTAAAACAACTCCCATTCTTCAATTAAATCAACCCCAAGAGGATATACATGCTCTACCACCTCCCTTTGAATATAACAAATACACACTTGGTTTGACTACTTCTCTTAATGGTCACAAGCCCACATAATTCCACAATTAATACCAACCTAACTAGTATCCAACCAAACACCGTATCTGAAGACCTAATCATGCTTTCTCCCGTCAATTCTATACATATATACAACTCACTAATCAAAGTCTAACTCAAGTAAACCATAACCTACCTCAAAGTCGAACAGTTGCCACGAACATCCCTGGAATCTCCACTTTCCTGTTTCCAACCAGAAGCTATGACAGAGAAGTCTAGAAATATCATGAACCCGATAGCGAGAGTCAAATTTTAGCATACGTAGTAGTCTAGACCCCATAATTTCTAGTCTTTATAACTTATAGGAAATAAGTTTTCCCTTCATGTTCCCGATTCAATAGGTCAAGACTTAATCCATTCACTAAATATTGGAAGAATCATTACTCGTGTTTCATTTATCATCCTAAAACAAGAATCTATATGATGTTTTCGGAAGCACAAGATTTCTGGTCAAGATTAACCGTTACACTTTTCTAAGGTTGAAACAATGACAAGGACCCCATCTTTATTAACCCCATGAGATAAAGCTTAGCAAAAGAAGAATTTTCTTTTAAGAAGATAGTATGAGGAGTGTTTGAAGGTTACCTTTCTCAAGCCTCTAAGTGTTCTGTTCTGAAATCCTCCCAGGTAACGGCCTAGATTAAGGTTTTGTGGAAAAGTGGGATCAAATCCCGAAATAAGGTTTTTTAAGCTGGGTCTGGTTCTCGTAGACCGTTGAAGTGATCTACTTGTCGGCTGGGGTGGACTGGCTGTGGCGGTGCCTCAACTGCTGGGGCAAAGAGGCTCTACCGGACCCCACACTTTTTAGCTCTAACGGACTCGACTATAGCTAAAATTAAACGTAAAATCTCCCCGTGGACTAACCGTTCCACGATTCAACTTGGTTTTTATACATAAGCTGAGGAAAGTCTAATAACGACCAGACGGGTCGTTACAGGCCTAATGTATTGAGGGTTAAGCTTTCCCTTCTTACCAAATCTCATAACACCCTTTATTGGCGATACCTTCAGGAATACCCAATCGTCTACCTGAAACTCCAAATCTCATCGTCGATTATCTGCATAAGACTTCTGGCGACTCTGGGCAGCCAATAGCCTTTCCTGAATAAGCTTAACCTTATCAACTATCCGCTAGATCAAATCTGGTCCTATCAACTTTGATTCCCCAACGTCGAACCAACCGATAGGTGACCTACACTTCCGCCCATATAGGGCTTCATACGGAGCCATCTGAATGCTGAAGTGGTAACTATTATTATACGTAAATCGTCAAGAGGCAAATGATCATCCCAGCTATCTCTGAAATCTATCACACATGCCCGTAACATATCCTCAAGCGTCTGAATCGTACGCTCAGCCTGTCCGTCTGTCTGGGGATGGAATGTTGTGCTAAGACTCACCTGTGTCCCCAATCCTTTCTGGAAAGATCTCCACAAGTTAGCTATAAACCGTGCACCTCTATCTGAAATAATAGGTACTGGAACACCTTGAAGTCGTACTATCTCTTCAATATATAACTTCACATAATCCTTAGTAGAATAAGTAGTCCTGACAGGTAGAAAATGTGATGACTTTGTAAGCCTGTCAACAATCACCCATATCGAATCAAACTTACATTGAGAACAGGGCAAGCCTGTAATGAAATCCATATTGATTGCTTCCCATTTCCAAGTCGGAATCTCTATACCCTATAGCAACCCACCGGGCTTCTGGTGCTCAACCTTAACCTGCTAACAATTAGGGCACTGAGCTACAAACTCAGCTATATCTTTCTTCATACAATCCCACCAGTACAGCTCTCTGACATCATGATACATCTTTATCGTACCTGGATGAATAGAATAACGGGAGTAATGAGCCTCTCCCAGAATCTGACGACGTAACCCTGCAACATCAGGAACACACAGTCTGCCTTGATATATGAGGACTCCATATGCAGTAATCTCAAATGGTGTCTTCTCATTCTGAGGAACTTTATCTCTATAATGGACTAGCATAGGATCCTTGTACTGGCGCTCTTTAACCTCAGCTACTAAGGATGATGTCGTTGAATCCTGAATCATAACTCCTACATCACCTGAGTCCAATAATTAAACTCCTAGGCCATTTAACTGATGAAGCTCATGAGCTAACTCCCGTTTCTCTAGCCGCAAATAAGATAGGCTTCCCATGGATTTGCAACTAAGGACATCGGCCACTACATTTGCCTTCCCTGGATGATACAGAATGTTAACATTATAATCTTTCAACAGCTCTAACCACCACCTCTGATGCAAATTCAACTCTTTTTGCTTGAAGTTGTACTGAAGGCTCTTATGATATTTATATATATATATATATATATATATATATATATATATATATATATATATATATATATATCAACATGAACACCATATAATTAATCCCGACACATCTTTAGCGCATGAATCACTGCGGCTAACACTAAATCATGGGTCGGGTAATTCTCCTCGTGCTTTCTCAACTGTCTCAAAGCATAAGACATAACCTTACTATGCTGCATCAACAGACAACTGAATCCGACGTCCGAAGCGTCACAATAAATAACATAGCCCTTAGATCCTTCTGGAAATGCCAGAACTGGTGCCGAAATCAATCTGTCCTTCAATGCCTGGAAGCTCCGCTCACAAGCGTCTGTCCACTAGAACTTAGCTTCCTTCTGAGTCAGCTTCGTCAGTGGTGCAGAAAGGGAAGATAAACCTTTTACAAATCTCTGGTAATAACCTGCCAAGCCCAAGAAACTATGAACCTCTGTCGATGTCGTAGGTCGAGGTCAATTCTTCACTGCTTCTATCTTCTGCGTATCAACCCTGATGCCTTCTTCTGATATAATGTGCCCCAGAAAAGCCACAGAGTTCAACTAGAACTCACATTTAGAGAACTTTGCATACAGCTTCTGATCCTGAAGGACTCTGAGTATCGCACGGAAATGATCCGTATGCTCAGCCTTTGATAAAGAGTAGACTAGAATGTCATTGATAAATACAATTACTAACTGATCTAAGAGAGGTCTAAATATGTGGTTCATCAAATTCATAAATACTGCTGGGGCATTAGTCAAGCCGAATGACATCACACGAAACTCAAAGTGACCATAGCTGGTCTTGAAAGTTGTCTTCAGAATGTCTTTCTCTTTGACCCTAGCTTGATGGTAACCCGACCTTAGATCTATCTTCGAGAAACATCTGGCACCCTGTAACTGGTCAAATAAATCATCAATCCTCGGGAGTGGGTACTTATTCTTTATCGTCACCTTATTCAGCTACCTGTAGTCAATACACACCCATAGCGAGCTATCTTTCTTTCTTACAAACAACACAAGCGCTCCCCATGGCAATGTACTAGGCCTGATAAAGCCTTTCTCGAGCAAGTCCTTCAACTGCTCCTTCAGCTCCCTCAACTCAGCAGGTGCCATCCTATAAGGAGGAATAGATATCAGCTGAGTATCTGGTAAAACATCAATAGCAAAGTCAATCTCCCACTCTAGAGGGAGACCCGAAAGCTCGTCTGGATACACATCTGGAAACTCATTATCCACTGGAACAGACTGAAGAGTTGGTGACTCTGCTTCTGCATTCTAAATTCGAACTACACGATAAATACAACCCTTTACGATCATCTTTTTTGCCTTGAGATAGGAAATAATCCTACCTCTCAAGCTGTAATACCTTTCCATTCCAGCACTGGCTCTCCTAGAAACTAAAACTGGACCTTCTTTAATCTACAATCAACATTAGCATAACAAGAGGCCAACCAGTCCATTCCCATAACAACATCGAAGTCCACCATATCTAACTCAATCAAATCAGCTACAGTATAATGATTACAAACTATAACTACACAATCTCTGTATACTCGTCTAGCTATCACGGGATCACTAACCGGTGTAAATACCTAAAAAGGTCTAATCGACTCGGGTTGCACCCCAAACTTACCAGCAATAAAAGGAGTAACATATGACAACGTAGAACCTGGATTGATCAATGCATATACATCAGGGGAGGAGACTAATAGTATACCTGTGACAATATCAGGTGATGACCCAAGATCCTATCGACCAGCCAATGCATAAATATGATTCTGAGGACCGCTCGAACTGGACGCTCCACCTCTGCCTCTAGCACGACCGGCTAGTGTCTGAGAACCCTGCCCAGGAGGGCGTACCGATGACGAAGAACCAGCGGCAGATCTTGTCGGATGAACTACACCTCTACCACCTCCCAACAGACAATCTCGCATAATATGGCCTAGCTGACCATAGATATAACACACATCCGAGCCCAAATGACACTGTCTGCCGTGCAACTTACCACACTGAGCACATCGCGGTAGAGGTGACCTCATCTGGGTAGAACCACCTCTGAACTGGAAACTGGCAGCCCTGGAACTGGCCCGACTTAAAATAAGTGGGTCTATCAAACCTCGGTCCTGGGAACTGTGAAGCCGCACTAGCCGCTAAATAGGCTGAATGCCTAGAGAACTGTTATCTATGACCACCCTGGTACTCACCAAAAGACCCAGAAGATCTAGCTCTCTTCCCGCTGCTGCTGCTTCCTCTCCTCTAAACCCTGAGCATATGCCTGAATACGAGAGATATCTATACCCCTCTGAAGTGAGGCCGTCATGCAATCATAAATCAAATGCGGCCCCACGTTCACTCACAAATCGGTGCACCCGATCATCCGTCTCAGCTACAATCATGGGAGCATACCTGGCTAGTAAAATAAAAAGAAGACTGCACTCCAGAACATTCATATTCCCCTGGCGTAAATTCAGAAACCAATCAACTCGAGCCCGTTGAGCCTCTGTTGGCAATAGTGCTAAAGAAAAACCTCTGTGAACTCTTGCCATACTGCTGGGGCTGCATTAGCCCCTCTAGACGACACCCAGGTCTCATACCACTGAATATCAACATCTCGTAACCGGTATGAAGCTAATTCTATTGTCTCAGTGTCTGAAGCATGTATTAACCGTAATTTTCTCAGCATCCGATCTATAAAATTTTGCGGGTCCTCATCGGGTTTCGATCTAAGGAATTTTAGAGGGTCCAAATTAATGAAGTCTCGAACCCTGGCACTAACAACACTGTCACCATAACCAGTACCCTAACGCTGGGCCTGAGCGGCCGCTAACTGAGTCAATAAACTGGTCTGATGCATCATGTGGAGGAGCTGGAGGTATTGGAGTTGCAGCCCTTTTGAGATCCGTCGGGACAGAAGGGCTCTGAGAAGACTGAGATGGGGCCTCACTCTGGACTCACCCTGGCTCGCAGCTACTGGTGGCACCCGACTGGTACCCTCATCTATGAAAGCATTGCCTCTCTGGCTAGCTGAATCTCTCCTCGTCACAGGCATCGCTGAAATCACAATACGTTATTAGAAAAAAAGTCCTGATGGTACGGCTCTATTGCACGATCTAAGATAAGAAAGAAGGAAAATCTTCCTAAATGCCCTGCAACCTCCTGTTTATAAGTGTGGACTCTGCCAGACACGGCTTGTAGACGACCCTAGGAGGCAACTGCTCGGATACCAAGTTTGTCACGACCCAAACTGGAGGCTATGATAGGTACCCGAGCCCTACTTGTCGAGCATCCATAAACATGCTTTCCTATCATGATCATAAACAAGAGTAGACCTCGGGGGTCACCAGGTAAAAATCTGCTAAATCATGTGAGAAATATGCTGAAAAAGGGATGAGCCTAAGAAGACATGCTACAACAAAATATAGGCCGAAGGGGCCATAAAGCATCTAACTAATCCATGACTGTCTATAAGCCTCTACTGGAGTATATAACGTAACAAGGTCAGGATAGGGCCCCGCCTTACCCATATGCACACAAAAATATCACGTACCAAAAACACAACAGCAACTCCGGAACAAGAGGAGCGCTCCAATATCAGCTGAACAGCAGCCTACAGTGGTGGATCATTAACCTGTCTACCTGAACCTGCAGGCATGATACGCAGCGCCCCCGGGAAAGGGACATCAGTACGGACAAAGTACTGAGTATGTAAGGCATAAAAGTAACATGAAAGAGGCATAAGAGAACATAGGATGAAATAAATATAACCTGTATGTTTGAACTGCCTCTGTGGGCCAATGATATACATAAATATTGTGCATGCATGCATAAGGATCATACATATATATGCGTATGTAATGCCTATCAAGCCTCTGTGGGCATCCCATCGTATCATATTGGCCTCTGTAGGCATCATCATGATGTGACCAGCTGATCAGGTGGTTGTGCGTATATAACACCTTCACATTCCCCATACCCCATACATATATATATATAATACATAATATACGCGTATATAACGCCTGAGGGGTCATAGGTGTGTACATATATATATATAAATGAAATGCAATGGAAGAATTTGATGAGAGTACATCCTGAATTTGTCGGAGTGACAGAAAGTAGTTACACCTCCGAACATCTTTATGAGATAGCATTTTCATCAAAAAAGTGACTCTATGAGAGGATTTCTAAAGCTTACATGAAATTAGGGTTGAGTTAACATGACTTAAAAATGAGGGGAAAATGAGGGGAGGTCGTAATATAAACAAACAGCAAAATTCACCGCCATAGAAATACGGTCCGTATATACTGGCCATATAATTTTATACGGACCGTATATGTAGTCCATATTTTTCAACCGTAAAACAACCTTATCTGTTTAATTTTTAAATCCTTAAATACAGTCAGTGTCTGTAACGAACCGCTTGGTCATTATAGTCTTTTTGGCACTTTTGAACTTTCCCTATGCTTGTTAGCTCACTTTTGACCTGAGGGGACCATTTACACGCTTCTCAAGGTGCTCAAATTTGATTTGGGTGACTTTTTGGGAAAAATTGGCTTTAAGCGAAAAAGAGTTGACTCAAAGTTGACTTTTGGGTAAACGAATCTTTTTTGAAAATCTGTTGAATTTGAGAGGTTCGTATGGTAATTTAGAACTTATGTGCATATCTGGTTTGGTTCCCAATGCACTCGGACGCATTTTGGGACTTGGGTTAGAAAGTTAAAATTGAGGTATCGGGGTTTGACTCGATCAACGAGACCTCCGATGGGAATTTCGAGGCCACGAGTGCGTTCGTAGCGTATTTTTATGTGTCTGTGTATGTGGTTTGTGAGCAGATGACCTCGGGTATTAGTCGAGATTTCGGATTGAGATTGTGATTATTTTTTGGGAAATCTGGTGCTGGTGTCCGCTTTGGCGGCACCATTACCGCCTCAGCGGTACCGCCATAGTGGTGGTATTAGCCGCTGTGGCGGCCAAGTACAATCGAAGGCCGACCATCACGGCGGTCTGAGTAACTGTCGAGGCGGGACCGCAGCCGCCGAAACGGTATCGGGCTTAGTTATTTCATTAATTGTGTATTAAAAGCCCTTAGTCCCTCATTTATTACTATTCTGAAATCTGAGCTATTGGGAGCAATTCTAGGGTATTCAAGTTCTTCTAATCCCTTTACTATTCCATTGTCCTTAACCACCTTAGAATCCATTTATCTTGATAGTTCATTAAGTGATTGAAGATTAAAATTGGGTTTAATGAGTTATTCTTTCTAGGCTTCTAAATCATGATTTGTTGGTTGGGTTAGCTTCTTTAAGCATTGAATTGATGATTAGAATCCTTTATTTCATAACTCTTCCTAATTAGTGGCTAATTTATGGAATTGAAAGTTAGAGTTTATACCCAAATTTGGGAGTTTTTCCTAGAATTCAAATTTGAGTAAATTATTGATTATTCTAGCTTGCTATTGATGGGAATTGATCACCTGGAGCTTTAATTTCATGTTGGAAACTTTGGATTCCTAATTTCACCCTTCTAGTTCATAAAACCCATTCCATAGGTTGGGGATTTGGGTTTTGAATAGAAGTAGGGTTCGTTTGATGTTCTTCTTGATTCTAATTTCTTGTTTCGAATGTGCCTAGACTTTATGTATCTCGAGGCTCAGAGGAAAGGGAAGTCTAAGAAGTGATTATTGTGATATTGTTGTTCGGCCTTCCAGGTAGGTTACGGTTTAGCCTATGGTGAGACTTCATTTAGCGAAGTATATATTTAGACAATATTGTCAGAGAAAGCATGTGAACCTTCGGGTATGAAATTGGGTTGGATATTGTGTTAGGTTGGGACCTGTTATGTGATCGGGGTTAGCCACCCGGTTGTGTTGTGACTTATTTTGTTCTATTGTTGTTGGCTTGATGCCACGTGGAGATAGTAGATATTGGAGACTTTCGATATATCTTGACCATGATATTGTAGTACCTTACTTGTTGACGTTTGATATGAGGATAGTGTTCTATTATGCTTATTGTGTAGTCTTGTGATGGTATTGTTAGTGTGACCATGCGTGGTACTTGTGATATTGACTTGATTATTGACATTGAACTCATACATTGCACGCATTCTCATCCTTCATGATATACTGTTGGTACATTGATGATACTTGAGGAAACACTGTTATGAGTTGGGCTCAGTTGGATGAGAGTGACGTGAGAACCGGTATCCGATGGTTGTCTCGGAATCGAGGTTGTACGTAGTGATTGTCGAGGTTTTTGCCAGAATCGTGAGGTAGCGGTTGCCGAGGTTGTTGTCGGAACCGTGAGGTACATGGACTTCACGGGTCCCCCATGGGTTGTGCTACCGAGATGTGATGTTCCATCATCGGAGTACATGTGTACACATTATTGTATTGCATTGCATTCACATTCCATACATTATTGCATTGCATTGCACTATGGCTTCTATTGTGATATTCTTGTGAATATTTGTGATATACGGATTTGGACTGAGTATTTGAGACGTGACACAATTGGGATTAGATGCTATAACATAGGTGATGACGTGTACTTGGATTTTTGCTCGTATTTCACTTATACCTTGTTGATTTACCTATTTATCTTACTTTGTTGTCTTGATATGTGTTAGCTAAACTTAGTCGCCCTATGATATCTACCAGTACTTGTTCTTTGTACTGACCTGCACTTGTTGTATTCTTTTATGAATGTAGAGTTCCAGGTAGGATCGACCTCTGCTTCTCGTGGCTGATTGTGGTGTGAGAGCTGCTGCTTAGAGTCTTACAGGGTGAGCACGGGAATGTCCACCGCCTTGGAGATTCTTCCTTTAGCTATGTCTTATTTCATATTTTGAGACATATTCAGACTTTTGATGCATTTTGTTACTTTTAGACTTATAGTATCTAGTTAGTTGCTCTTGTTTGGTTAGACCAGACTCTGGGTGGATTTGATGTATTTCCTTACTTCGGCACATTTCTACGTGATTATCGTCAGACTTACATGATTCTTATCTCTTCCGCTTATTTATTGTTTATTTAGGACTTTGCAATTATTGGGATAAGGGTTCGCCTACCGAGGTGGAAAAGGTAGGTACCTGCATGACTTAGCTAGATTGGGTCGTGACAGTGTCTCACGCTACGGTTTGCATCTCAACAATACAGTCTATATAAATCAATTCCTGAACGAAACTTTGTCGAAATGTATTCTCTTCGATTCACTTGTTCTTTAATCCTTCCATAACTTACCAAACATGAACTTAAACCCTTGTAAACATAAGATAGGCATGTCCAACCTCGTATAATCTCGAAGACAGCCTCGGTGTCCAAGACTAGGGCAACTAACTTACGATGAATCTCAACGTATAAAACTACAAGGTGTAACACACAACCTCCTCCTCGTCCTACTATAATCACCTAGTTCACAACACAAAGCAAACAAGAAGTGCAGGAATAGAAAAAGACTAAAAGTAAAGCACACACTATTTGGTAATTTCAAAACTGTATTCCCTAGCAACGGCCCCAAAATTTGATACGCTCAAATTACACCTAATAAACTACGTAAAGCGGACGCTGACAAATATAGTAACCCAACTAGGTTGAGGTCGAATCCCAGAGGGAATATAGAGTGAAAAGCTTACTCTTGTAGTGTGATACTTGAAACTTTGAGTATTTTATCCCTGCAAAACACAAAACAACTAAGAAACGACATATAGTATACTTAAAAACAATAAAAACTTCATATAAAAGACATCAAGTGTGCCATAATTCCACAGCACATCACCTTCTTTCAAACTTATTCATGTCATTTGAGTAAATAAATGGTAATTGTATACGTTTGGGTTTGGCTAACAGATTTGGAATTAGGTTCTATCATGGCTTAGGCAAATTGTATCGTGAGGAAGTGGTAGCTGAGCACTAGGTTTGCAGGTCTTATGAGTCATGAGTAATGTCTAGTAGGTCTTGCAGATTGGTACGGAGACGTTTGTACTTATATTCAAAAGGATACAAGGCATCTTAGGAAATTTCCATTTCTTTCTCTCTATATCGTACGACTTTGTTTCAACTTGAATTCTTGTCTCACTCAATCATAGATGTGGAAATTTCTCTTTTTGACTCTATCACATATGTGAGGATACGGCATCTTCGGCAAACGAGTGAGTGGCTATACTAGAAGACCACTATGAAGGTAAGGGTGGAGGGACATGTTGGGGATCACATCAGAGTTCACACTGTGGCACCTGCCAGGAGTAGAGCACCAACTATTTCTCGAGGTTGTGTCGGAGCTTACTTTAGTTGGTCTATTTATAGTTCATAAGGATGAACATGTTTTGGGCATTCAGACAGACCCATCTTAGGTTCCCGAGGCTTTATTACTACACTTATACTGCAAGAGACCTTGCTTCGCATCATATGGCTCTTTGAGAGTGTGGCACGGGACGAAGTGATACATGTGACTCCAGCTACATCTCAGAATAGAAGAGGAGCACCGTCTCTAGATAGACACACTTTGCTGCAATAATATTCACCCATGTACTAGTCTCCAAGAATCCAGCATTACGATATCACAACTTATTATTGCACCACAACTAGTAGTCTAGCCTTTTGTGTCTACTAAGGACAAGAAGAGGGAAAGGAGTGTTTGGCTTATTTGGCCTTTATCCATTATACTAGTACAGAGACTTCTACCCTTGATTAAGTGCCAATGGTGAGAGAGTTTTCAGAGGTGTTTCTTACTGATTCATCTGGTATTCTATCTGATCGTGATATTGACGTTGGCATTGACTTGGTATGGAGCATGCAACCTATATCTATTCCACCATACAGGATGGAACTAGCAGAGCGAAAGAGTTAAATGAGCAATTTTAGGATTTATTGAGCAAGGGTTCATTAGACCGGTGTCTCCCCTTGGGGGGCTGTTGACAATGTGAAGTTTTCATGATTGACAAAGCAAAGAAATTACAAGACATTATCGAACTAAGAGAATGAGATGACCTGGCCACAGAGTTGTTCAGTGTATAACACGAACAAATCTATGAATAGAACAATTGAACAAGGCAAAGGAGACGAAATGATGAGTGCATAGGGTAAATGGAATTGGTCCAAATACATGTTCCATCTAGAAAGATGCAAATAAATCAGTCACAAAGTAGTTCATCGAGAAAGAGAACAAGCATGATTACATGGTCCATCAGAGTCAACAGGTGTAGTGGATGAATGACCAGTTGTAGACACAGAGCTATTACATGTTCCATCAGAGTCAACAGGTGTAGTGGATGAATGATCAGTTGCAGATACTGAGCTATACATAGATATGAAATAGGTCTGACAACACGTTCCAGCTAATATCTCAAAAACAGTTCAAAGGCAGATGCAGAATGAAAGAGATAGGTGGAACAGGTATATGAATATGTTCCAACTCATATAGATAGAGATATCGGAGATGGACGAACCAGATGGATGAAATAGGTTCGTGAACATGTTCCAAACAAATCCTGCAGCAACAAGGATTTGTAGAAGAATTATGGTAAAGACTTGGCGGTCAAGTATGAAAGATTCCTTGCCATATTTGTCAATATTAGTAAGCCTTCTACAAGGAAAAGAAGCCTGTTACGGTTCACTTTTACGTGAGGCATAAAAGCTACTTCATAATTATGGACTTTATTAGATTTTTATATTTTTAGAGTTGCCACCTAATTTATAAGGGAAATTAGGAGAACCAAGTTAAAAGGGTTTATTCAAACAAGAGAAAAAATCCTTAAAAACCAGAATTCGAGGTAAGGGTTCTGGTGATTCTTTAGGGAAGGTTTAAGCACTCTAGTATTAAGGATCCGTAGAATACAATTGACCTTCGAACTTCAATGTGTGATTATTGTAATTATTTGCATAAAATGGTTTAATTTCTTGTATAACTTGTCATGGCATATCACAAAACCTAAAACTTCTTTATTTGAAGGTGAAAAGAGTGGATTTTCGTTAAAAATGCATATAAGGGTTGAAGTCATTTCATTTTTGGACCAAAACACACTTAAGATTTCTCTTAAGTAGCGTTCAACTAACTTGGTCTAATGTTATGCCTTTTAGTCCTTATAAATTCTATTGAATAGTTTGAGTATATCTCCTTTGTAAATATGTCATGGCTTTATACAAGTAACAAAAAGTTTTTCCTCAAACACAATACTTGATCAATTTTTACCATTTTTTGTTCAACTTAAGGTTAGGCTTAGCCCAAAAGGTTTAAAAACCTAGAAGTCTTTTCAAAGTCCATTTTCCACACCTTAAAACTTTTGAAATCAGTTTTCAGTTTGTATAGCCTTTAAGTCCAAAGAAACTGCAGATTTGTCATTAAAAATGGTCAAAACAGTTCTCCATTCTTTGCTACTGAAATTCAGTGTCTTGAAACATT
Organism: Lycium ferocissimum; assembly: GCF_029784015.1. Lineage (NCBI taxonomy): Eukaryota > Viridiplantae > Streptophyta > Magnoliopsida > Solanales > Solanaceae > Lycium > Lycium ferocissimum. Next base: position 15,053 of record NW_026726978.1, read on the forward strand.
AAAGTGTTTTCCAAAAAAACAACACATATACACTAACTATCTCGTTTCCAATTTTTGTGTAAAAAGATGAAGAAAGATTTTAAAGTTATTAAAAGTTATTACCCTTTTGTTTCAAAACTCCTGAAAAACATTATTCCTTTATCTTTTGTTGTTCTTGTTTTTTTGAAATAGTAACGGGTTCCTATACATTCTAAACGATGTACGTATCATTTGCCTAATCGCTTAAGTTCATAAACAATAGGGTTTCAATATTTATACACGTTCATTTACAAATACATGTATACATATGAAAAGAGAGAGTAAGGCTGGTGGGCCTACCGAGCCCACCAGTTGCCATTTTCACGCATGGTTGGGCCTTCAAGCGATTCAGACTTGATAGAGAAAATGAGTGAGTTATTGGGCCTTGGCCCAACAATTTGGCTGATGAAGTTTGGCCCAAATGGCCTCGACAGTGTATGCCATGCGAAGAGAGGAGGGGAAAAAGAAAATAAAGGTTAGAAGGTACCTATACTTAGTAATTATTTTAACAGGAATTTTAAAGGGGAAACATTCGCACATGAGCATACATACAGATATACATATCATGTATGGTCAACTGTATTCCACTGGGATATCGCAAAGAGTCTAGTAGACAAGAAGATAAGACCAATATATCCTTAAAGGTCAAACAAAGAAAGCAAGCCCAATACAGAAATATAATCATGCCAATGTCAACTAAGGAAAGGCCCAAGTCAATTATGCAAGTAAACACTTAAGGGGACAAGCCCAATTAGTTTTGACTCCAAAAATAAATACATGATATACAGGGGTATACACGACATACAACTATGATATATACCAGAGTGTGTATATGTGACATATTCATTGTATAATAAGTATATTCATATTTAGTCGTATAATAATAATAATAATAATAATAATAATAATAATAATAAGAAGAAGAAGAAGAAGAAGAAGAAGAAGAAGAAGAAGAAGAAGAAGAAGAAGAAGAAGAAGAAGAAGAAGAAGAAGAAGAAGAAGAAGAAGAAGAAGAAGAAGAAGAAGAAGAAGAAGAAGAAGAAGAAGAAGAAGAAGAAGAAGAAGAAGAGGAAGAAGGAGGAGAAGAAGGAGGAGAAGAAGGAGGAGAAGAAGGAGAAGAAGGAGGAGGAGAAGGAAAGGAGGAGAAGGAAAGGAGAAGGAAGAGGAGAGGAGGAGGAGAAGGAGGAGGAGCAGGAGGAGGAGGAGGAGGAGAAGGAGGAGGAGAAGGAGAAGGAGGAGGAGAAGGAGAAGGAGAAGCAGAAGGAGAAGAAGAAGGAGAAAGAGGAGAAGGAGACGGAGAAAGAGGAGAAGGAGAAGGAGGAGAAGGAGAAGGAGAAGAAGGAGGAGAAGGATAAGGAGAAGCAGAAGAAGAAGAAGAAGAAGAACATGGTATATCAGTCCCCTCAAAGCAGTCTCAAATATTCACATATGCTCAAAGAAGATATACACTCACACAGTTAGTATACTCATTTATGGTGATCATTACAACACTACTTTTGAGGAAGAACAACACATGGCAACTAGTTCAAAAAGGTGGGTGATGAGTACACTCATGTTGGCATCAAATATATAAACAGAGTTTATTCCCCTTCAAAATTTGGTCAATATCCATAAAATTTAGCATTTTTCTTTAAAAGTACAGTCAAGAACTGGGGAAGAGGGAAGGGATAATCATGCTAAGTTCCACATCAAACCCCTTTAAAATCCTAGGGAAGCATGCAGCTAATTCCAAACGAAAGCACAATCAGGCAAAGAACACTTTTAAACCTAAATTATCATATAGGAAGATGCAGTACTATGACCCCCCTAGTCCTACTAGGGTAAGTCAGCATACAAACCAACACACTTGGCCAAATGGGTAAGAATATGCACAGATAGGTTCATTATTCCACAAGCAGACCTCTAATTTCCTTTTATGCACCAGTTCTTTATGGTTTTCCTCTTTTGCACTTTCAGAGACAAAAAAGGTCCCATGGTATTGTAACCACATGAGAAGGAACCCCAGAAGACTAGGATAGATAGTACCAGACTGAGTGGGGACTCAAAGTCTTTCCTAAATCCTGCTTAGCCCTAGGTAAGTCACTTTTAATGTTATCACAAACCAAGCGACTGCCTCTTAAACCCCTTTGCACTTATGTGATTAAATATAATCTCATTTCTCCCCTTAATGAGCTTTACCAACTCAATCTATTACACACAAGTCTAACTTTATCTTCTATTATGTTCTAGGCACTTTCAAACCACCAATTTCATTCTATAACTTAGGATAGTGTAGTGTTAGTCATGCCAAACAACCTCTTGAGTCTAAATGCCTATTTTGAAAATCAGACAGAGATGCAAGACTAGAAAATTTAACTACTATTCATTTCTAAAAATGTTCATAGCCTACAGTTAAGTATGATCAGGCATGGACAAGCATCTAATTGTGACAATGAGTCAACAAGTAACCAATACACAAAGATTCAGACTATATTCAGACTTCAAACAAACATGGAGGCATACTGATAACATAAATGACCTGATTTGGCATACATTTACTCAAGCATTTACCAACTAGACTATAAAGATGCCAACATCTCAATGAACAATGTGTATGTTGAACAGAAATAAGATTTCTCATCCTTTCAGCTAAAGAGGAATCATAAACAGATAGACTTATCAGAAGTAAACATTAACTCGAACTTACTAGGATGATTAACCTTTCTCTTATTACCTACTTGGGATTTTAAGTCAGGAGAAACAGGTTTCTGTGCTAAGCAATCATGGTTTAGATCTCATAATCCCTATTCTGGTTGGAAATTCCTTTTAAGATGATCTGGACTCAAGCTATACTTATACTGATGCTTACTATTATAACTAGAATTAAAATCATTGAACAGTGCAGTATTTAAGGTATAAACCACCTATCTAACTTCATTAAACTTATTTTATATTAATCATTCTTTAATAAGAGGGTGTTCTAGACTCCACTAAGATATTACTTGCATCAACCTTATTTTTGAAACTAATTAAATCACTATAAGATATATTGATCCTCACATAATGTTCATTTACTTAACTAGACAGATTAATTACTACTTGCAACCTTGGATTAACCTAGTTAAGCATAGGAGATCCATTCTACTAATTCTAAATCATGAGCTAACAGTATATTACTAATACTACTGCTACTGTCATTAATCTCTAACCTAAGCAACAAACATATAACTACATTAGTGCTAAACTAAACAAGAACCAACAATCTACTACTTGAACTAAGCTAGACAGAGATCAAACAAATAAGCATACAAGAACTAAACTACAAATTAATTAACCAATAAACATGCTCATAACTAATTAACACTAAAATAAACTAAAAAAGCACATAAACACAGACACCTACATATCAAAACTAAAATACATAACTAAAAATAAAGAAAGGAAGAGCATTTACCTTTCTTATGTGCAACCTTTGTCAAGATTTAGAGTTGAGATCCTTCCTTCTCCTCGAAACTCAGCCACAAACAAGAAATGAACAATTAATTTTTTTTAACTAAACTCAAATAATTAAAGGTCTCTACAGAAATGCTAAAAACCTAGGTAATTTGAGTGTTTTTTGCTCTAAATCGAGTCTTGTGTGTGTCTTGTGTTGAAGGGTAGGGTTCTTTATATAGAACCCCCAAACCCTAATTTTTGTGTTTGATGTGGGACTTTGAGATTGTTGGGAATTTTCCTTTGAAATCCGCCTAAACCTCATAGAACCAATAGGAATCGACGATTTCAAAATCAATAAGACAAATTTCATTAATAATCGTCCTTGTTCTGGATAGAAAAAGCAATAGAGAAAGAAAAAGGGTTTTCTTACCTTTTGGTGGTTCAACGGTGGGAATAGGTGAGAGAGGGTAAGAGCAATTAATGCTCTTACACAAAATGTGGTAGCATTGAATGCAAAAAGCAAGCGTTGCCTGAAGATTTGCCATCTTTGGCCATGATGACCAAAGAAAGAGACGATGGCAAGCTAGGGTTTCACGCGAAAACCCTTCCCAACACACAAATGAGGTGTGTTTGGTATAATTTTGTGAAATAAATTGGTAATTGGGCGGAGTCTCGTCTTTCTTGAATTGGGCTAGCCAATAAAAGAGGAATAAAGATATAGGCCTCAAACGTGTATATATTACTACTATATATAAACGCAGATGTTGCATTTTTGGTCGTCCTCATAGGGCCCTTTTTGGCATTTTCTTGAGTTGGTTTTCATTGGGAGAGCCGTATTGAGTTAATTAAACATTTGGAATTGGTACGAAAAAAGATAGCCTTTTGATTTAAGTTCCTTTTGCATTTCACATGTAAAGAGTAACATGTGTTCCAACTTTAGGATTTTGTGGTCCCTCTTTCATTTTGCCTATGGTGTAATTCAATATTTCTTTAATTTCCACTACACAATTTAATAAGTAAGAATTTTTTTGGTGATGATCTGCTACGCCCAAATTCAGTCTGCTTGAATCCCTTTTCTTTTATAAGCTTTTCTCAAAGAAAATATTACTCTCTTCATTTTAATTTGTTTGTTTGAATTTTCTTTTTAGTCTGGTTAAAAAAGAATGCCCTTTTTTTTTACAACTCTTTAATTTCTACTTCTCACATGACATGTTTAAGATTACAAAATTAAAGAAGGAACCTACACTCTCCAAAAATAAAACCCTAGCAAACTATACCACCCAGTACATCGGCTGCCGATGGCCAATCCGGCCGGTGGGTAGCCCCCTACGGAGGTTGTTCCACCCACTGCCACGACAAACACTTTACCACCTTCAAAAGCTACACCCACAAACATATCTGGATCAAATAACAACCCCATAATTAAACCTTCCACCAAAAAATATGCTAAGACCTTGAAACCAAATCATACACAAGTGAAATAAGTTGTACCCCCTTGATAAGCTCAAGTGCATTCGTATTTTGATGATTGTCAAAGTGATTCAGAACTAGATAGAGACCTGGTCTGTGAACTGCTCTATGTGCATCTCGCACGGTAAGCAGAGACAGCTATAAAGCCGAGCTACTCACTGTACACAAGTACAACAGTTGAGCTGGCCCATGCTTTAGGTCAAATATTGAATGAGTGGACTCTATCCATCCCCCATACTTCCCACTATATATATAACATGTTGCAATGTATTGAGTATCACTTGAAAAAACTAATCTAAATTGGGAAAAAGCTGCCGTCAAAAGATTTCAAGTGATCACAAGAACAAGTCACTTGCAATACTGAAGAACCCGATCCAGCCATAGATTTAGTCTAAGTTCTTTATGTTGTTGTAAGTCGTTGTTCTGTTGTGCTAAAATTGTAAACCTACTCTTTCCAAAAAGGAAGCTGTTGTAGGTATTTCAAATTCTTAGTAGTTGTTAGGCAGTTTACCTTTCAATCTATTAAGTGGTACCCTTTACTAAAGTTAGCTTAGGTGTATTAGTTGAGTTTGGCTAGAGTTAGTCAAGTGGAGGTATTTGCAATCGGAGTATTGAAAATGTTGAGGGACTATGGGAGTTAGTTCCTAGGTTGCTACTAATGTAAGGATTGAGGGATTATGGGAGTTAGTTCCTAGCTTACAATAGATTGTAATCTGAAGTTGTTCACGTAGTGGAGTTGAAATCCAACTGGGGTAGGTCGTGGTTTTTAATATCTTGAGTAAGGAGTTTTCCACGGTAAAACAATTCCTTCTTTACATCTCGTGCATTGCATCCGGGAACTGGTATTCAACCAGGTCTCTTCATAGTGCGTTTGGTAGATGCATAGCCTACATCAATTGGAATCAGAGCAAATACTGTCTAAAAGGTTAACACCTAGAAAGAATTTGTGAAATGGATGCTCCACCCAATATGGAAGAAGGTCAATCTTTCACCAGGCCACCCAGATTTAACGAAAAATACTATGGGTGGTGGAAGAGACTAGAATGCACGACTTCATCATGGCTGAAGACTCAGAACTGTGGGATATCATCTGTGATGGCCCCTGTATTCCAGTACACATAAGTGAAGATGGTGTAAAAACCACTGCCAAAACAAGGAAAGAATGCAATGATGCTAACAGGAAGGTAGTGGAGAAAAATTATAAAGCCAAGAAGATCCTTGTGTGTGGAGTATGACCTGATGAATACAATCGAGTCTCAGCATGCTCAACTGCTAAAGAGATCTGGGAAGCTCTTCAAACTGCCCATGAAGGAACAACACAGGTGAAGAACTCCAAGATCGACATGCTCACCACAGAGTATGAAATGTTCAAAATGAAAGAGGGAGAATCTATTCATGATATGCACACTAGATTCACCTCTATTATAAATGAGCTTCATTCACTGGGAGAAGTTATCACAACGGCCAAACTGGTAATAAAGTTGCTTGGTGTGTTACCTGATTCCTGGGATAGCAAGGTAAATACCATCTCCGAAGCCGAAGATCTCAGCACATTGACTGTCGATGAGCTCAATAGAAAACTTAAGACAAATGAGATGAAGATGTCTATGAAGAAGGAAGAAAAGAATGAAATCAAAAGAGAAAGGAGCCTAGTTCTCAAAGCAGCTAGGGAAGACTCGAGTGACTACGAATCAAAGTTGGCATATCTCACACGGAGATTCCATAAATTGATTCGAACAAACGGTGGAATCCAGAAGATGGGAAGCTCCAACAAAAATCTCAAAGGAAATGAATATTCTTGCCATAGGTGTGGAAGACTCGGTCACTTTGCTAAAAAGTGTCCTCTAAACAAGTAGGACAGCTATGACAGAACTGCAAGGAGGAACCAATTTCCTGATAAAAAGTTCAAAAGAAAGGAAGCTGCCGATGTTATATTAAAACAAACACTTGCTGCGTTGAGGGACTCTTCCAGTGAGTTTGAAGAAGATGATGAAAGAAGGGTTGATAAAAGGGACACATCAATGGTGGTCATAGAAAATGAAGCCTCTAAGTATGAGTCAATTTTTGAACTCATGGAAAAATCAGACTCAGATGATAGAGATGACGATGCAGAGGTAAATTTTCTTGAGGTAAAGAAGAACCTGAGAGCCTACTATCAGAATAAACTCATGTCACTGTCAGGCATGCTAATTGATGCATATCATGCTCTCATCGCTGAGAAAGGTGCACTCGTTCATGAAATCAGTGATTCTGAACTCGAAAGAGACAATATGTTGGTGTCAATTAGAGAGATGAGGGAACAAGTTGATGAGAACAATCAGCTGAATATTATGCTGGAAAGGGAATTGAAAAAAGATAGAAAGGCGCATCTTAAAGGAAAGGGCGAAGCAAGTAAATCTCACTTGGAGCTCAAAGATGAACTCAAAAAATTAAAACTGAGTCTCACTACTGAGATTGAGAGAAGCAAGCAGTTAAAGGAAGACTTGAATAGAATCAAGTTTGATCTTGATAGAGCTCTCAAGCGGACCTGGTCTTCTGATGTGATCACTTCCATGTACAAAATTAAGGGAAGTGATAAAGAAGGAATTGATTTTGTGAAAGAGAAGACCCCTACAATCCCCACAGCAAGTATGTCTCCACCACCGAAAATTATTTGTACACCCATTGTGGACGAGCAGGCCACTACAAGGAGTCTTGCAAAGAAAGAATTGAATCGGTTCAGAGGAACAGAGAGTTTATCGAAAGGAAGTAAGTTTGGGTACAAAAGGAACTGGTTCTCAAAAAGAAGGACCTCAAAAGGAGAAAGGGTATGTCTTTGCATGTTTGGGCGAATAGGAACCTGATCCATCCCTTCTATAATTATAAGGGACCCAAGCTGGTTTGAGTTCCCAAATTCAAACACTGACATCATGTGTAGGTTGAGGAGAGAGAGAAAAAAAGAAATAGTTAATTAATCTCCTGAGTTAACTTGAGAAGTCCCTCCTCAAAGCCTTCACGGCAGGATCTGTGTCTTTATCATCTAAAGGAAAGGACACATCTTAATATCAGACGCTGCAGTTCAAAATTCAATCACTCCAAGGGAAGCAATAAGGAAGATAAGTAAGAGGACAAAGCAGAATGTGAAAATGCTAGGTCAATAGATGGATGTGATAGAAAGGGGCCATGCACACATGGGAAGTGTAGTACAACGCATGAATAAGTTTTCAGAATTGCTGCTCAGCACTGTCAAATTATCTAGAGACATGGTCTCTCTGTGACTCAGGTTAATAGTTCTCTCAGCAGTTTCATATGTTATTTTTAACTGCCTATAGTACCAAGTCGGTCAAGCGTCTCCCGCCTCAAATCCAAACAACGAATCCCCTCGATCGACGCTTCAATTCTGAACCAATCCCCCCTACCTCTTATATCTGCTCTGAACAGTCATCTCTGACACCTTAACAACAACTACAGGCTCTGTCGTTTTTCTCAAAAAAAAAAAAAAACTTCAGACTATCAATCTCTCTATCTTGCATAACGCCTTCTCCGATTCACACATCTTTCCCACTGCTAAATACCGCCTAGTGTGATAGACTGCTCTCTAACCAAGGCAAAATGGTTCATGTGTCATCATCCTCATATAATCCAACCTCTTCAAACCAAAATACAACAACTCTGGTCTCTTGGAATCGGTAATAGGTAACTTGGGGGAAATCCACATCTCAATTCGAGTTATTTTACTCAAGTCAACAATACTACTCCATTGATAGTGATGAAAATTCATACCTATCAATATCAAACTCTTCGTCAAAAGGATTGAGTGAATGAGATGAGGGGATAACTGTGGAAAATGGTAGCACTAGCATCTCAGGAGACTGCGTTAAAATATCAGGTGCCTTCAAAGAAATCTCAGGTACAAAAGTTAACTCTGATAGAGATATACTACTACATTCTTTGCACAAACAAATCTCTGGCAGAATGCTGATACAAGAAAACGAAGAAGGAAAAAATAAAAGAAAATACGAGAGAAGTGGAACGGGCTATTCAATCTGTTGCTCAAAAGAGGAAGAGGGCCAGCACAAGCAAGGAACCAGGTTCCTCTAAGAGGATGATAAATGCATCTGATGAGAAAGAAAAGAAGGACTGGCATGAAAGAACCATTAGAAATATTAGCATTCCAAATGAGACACATCTTTTTACTCCACCGGCTCCTTGCGTATACGAAACTGAAGTGCCTGAATAGTATGCTAGCCTATGTCATCTTAATAATAGCACATTGGCCTTAACAGTGAATGTGACAGTATTTGTTTTGAATGAATCAGTGCTGGCAGATGTTCGTGGAGTACCAGCTCTAGCGGTTAGGGATGTGACTGGAAGAGCTTCTACCTCCTTCAAAAATGTGATTGTTAAGAATGGAGCATCAGCTTGCACTAAAAAACTCTTCAAAAGAGATTGAGCCTGATATCAACTGGTTTTTGAATTTGTGGACAAGTACTCATACCAAAAACTAGAGGAAGTGTTACCGTCACTCCAGCACATTTAGTTCTCATGGAAGCTCTATCAGCCTTTGAACCGATCAATCTATTATCCATCATGATCGGACACATGATCAAAACAGCGAGCATTAGGGAAAATGAATCTGGTCTTCCCTATGGCTTCTTCCTGACAAAGGTACTGGGCATTTCAACGTAAGAACTGGAAAAGCAACCTTAGGAACTGCGGAGAACATACTCTCTACGGATAATCTAGAAGATTGTGAATGTGGCTGAAGGAATGGGTTCTACCATCTCTGTCCTGACTGAAGCCTTAAAGGCAGCAAATTCAGAAATTGAACAGCTAAAGGCTGAGAATGCTCTTTTGAAGGATCTGCTGAAAGTAAGAGTAGTTGAGCGCCGACACCAAATGCTTCAGGATCAGGGTTAAATTATTGATAGAACTGACGGGATTCTTCACGATGTAAATCATGTCCAGTAACCCATTCCTAGGCAAACTCTTCCCTGTTTCTGTTTTTTTTCTTTTGTTGTCTAGTTCTGTGCTACTATGTGATGGTCTGTTTCCCTATCTCCTCCTGTTGGTACAATAGTAGTTCATTTAAAATATGATTGTACAGTTTAAACTACTATCTATCTTATGATTACTTGTTACATCACCTTTTTGCTAGCTTGCTCTCACTTGCCCTTTTTTGGATTTGCTACTCCAGTGACTCGATGTTAGTGTAACTGCTATCCTATTGCCTTATATTTTTTTGATGATGCTAAAAGAGGGAAGCTATTGAGAGATATAATATAGTGATGAAATGAATGGGCTAAAATCGAGGGGGAAGAACTGAAAGATTGACATGTGCTGTTATTGAATTGAAAGGGGTGGGTGAACTGGTTTCCGGTGTATTTTTTTACTAACATGTTGCAGGGGCTTTGAAATAGATAGTCTATTTCGCAGAGGCAACACGTGGGAGCTGGTTCTTAAGGGGAACATCATCTATAAGTTTGGCATCATAAAAAAGGGGGAAATTGATAAGCTCAAGTGCATTCGTGTTTTGATGATTGTCAAGGCGATTGAACCAGATAGAGACTGTCCGTGAATCGCTCTCGTGCATCTTGCACGGTAAGCAGAGACAGTTGTAAAGCCGTGCTACTCACTGTACACAAGTACAGCAGTTGATCTGGCCCATGCTTTTGGTAAAATATTGAATAAGTGAATTCTATCCATCCCACATGCTTCCCACTATATATACAACATGTTGCAATATATGGTGTATCACTCGAAAAACCTAATCTAAATTGGGCAAAAGCTGCCGTCACAAGATTTCAAGTGATCACAAGAATAAGTCACTTGCTAAACTGAAGAACCCGATCCAGTTACAGATTTAGTCTAAGTTCTTTATGTTGTTGTAAGTCTTTGTTCTGTTGTGCTAAAATTGTAAACCTACTCTTCCCAAAAAGGAAGCTGTTGTAGGTATTTCAAATTCTTAGTAGTTGTTAGGCAGTTTACCTTTTAATCTATTAAGTGGTACCCTTTACTAAAGTTAGCTTAGGTGTGTTAGTTGGGTTTGGCTAGAGGTAGTTAACCTTAGTTTCCTTGGCTAGAGTTAGTCATGTGGAGGTTTTTGCAATCGGAGTATTGCAAAGGTTGAGGGACTATGGGAGTTAGTTCCTAGGTTGCTACTATTGCGAGGGTTGAGGCCTTATGAGACTTAGTTCTTAGCATACAATAGATTGTAATCTGAAGTTGCTCATGTAGTAGAGTTGAAATTCTACCGGGGTAGGTCGTGGTTTTTAATCTCCTGAGCCAGGAGTTTTCCACGGTAAAACAGTGCCTTCTTTACTTACTGCATTGCATCAGGAAACTGGTATTCAACCAGGTCTCTTCATATTATGTTTGGTGGATGCATAGCCTACATCAATTGGTATCAGGGAAGATACTCTCTAAAAGGTTAACACCTAGAAAGAATTTGTGAATGGATGCTCCACCCAATATGGAAGAAGGTCAATCTTTCACCAGGCCACCCAGATTTAACGGAAAATACTATAGGTGGTGGAAGACTAGAATGCACGACTTCATCATGGCTGAAGACTCAGAACTGTGGGATATCATCTGCGATGGCCCCTATATTCCAGTACACACAAGTAAAGATGGTGTAAAAACCACTGCCAAAACGAGGAAAGAATGCAATGATGCTGACAGGAAGGTAGTGGAGAAAAATTATAAAGCCAAGAAGATCCTTGTGTGTGGAATAGGACCTGATGAATACAATCGAGTCTTAGCATGTCAACAGCTAAAGAGATCTAGGAGGCTCTCCAAACTGCCCATGAAGGAACAACACAGGTGAAGAACTCCAAAATCGACATGCTCACCACATAGTATGAAATGTTCAAAATGAAAGAGGGAGAATCTATTCGTGATATGCACACTAGATTTACCTCTATTATAAATGAGCTTCATTCTCTGGGAGAAGTTATCATAACTGCCAAACTAGTAAGAAAGTTGCTTGGTGTGTTACTTGATTCCTGGGATAGCAAGGTAAATACTATCTCCGAAGCCAAAGATCTCAGCACGTTGACTGTCGATGAGCTCACCGGAAAACTTAAGACATATGAGATGAAGATGTCTATGAAGAAGGAATAAAAGAATGAAATCAAAAGAGAAAGGAGCCTAGTTCTCAAAGCGGCTAGGGAAGACTCGAGTGACTACGAATCAAAGTTGTCAAATCTCACACGGAGATTCCATTAATTGATTGGAAGAAATGGTGGAATCCAAAAGATAGGAAGCTCTAGCAAAAAACTCAAAAGAAATTAATATTATTGCCATAGGTGTGGAAGACCCGGTCACTTTGCTAAAGAGTAGCCCCTAAACAAGTATGACAGCTATGAAAGAACTGCAAGAAGGAACTAGTTTCCTGATAGAAAGTTCAGAAGAAAGGAAGCTACCGATGTTATATTAAAACAACCGCTTGCTGCGTTGAGGGACTCTTCCAGTGAGTCTAAAGAAGAAGATGAAAAAAGAGTTGGTAAAAGGGACACATCAATGGTGGTCATAGAAAATGAAGCCTCTAAGTATGAGTCAATTTTTGCACTCATGGCAAAATCAGACTTAGATGATAGTGATTAAGATGCAGAGGTAAATTTTCTTGAGGTAAAGAAGAACCTGAGAGCCTACTCTCAGAGTAAACTCATGTCACTGTCAGGCATGCTAATTGATGCATATCATGCCCTCATCGCTGAGAAAGGTGCACTCGTTCATGAAATCAGTGATTCTGAACTCGAAAAAGACAATATGTTGGTGTCAATTAGAGAGATTAGGGAACAAGTTGATGACAACAATCAGCTGAGTATTATGCCGGAAAGGGAATTGAAAAGAGATACAAAGGAGAATCTTAAAGGAAAGGGCGAAGCCATTATATCTCACTTGGAGCTTGAAGATGAACTCAAAAAAGCAAAACTGAGTCTCACTACTGAGATTGAGAGAAGCAAGCAGTTAAAGGAAGACTTGAATAGAATAGAGTTTGATCTTGATAGAGCTCTCAAGCGGACCTGGTCTTCTGATGTGATCACTTCCATGTACAAAAGTAAGGGAAGTGATAAAGAAGGAATTGGTTTTGTGAAAGAGAAGACCCCTACAATCCCCACAGCAAGTATGTCTCCACCACTGAAAATTGTTTGTATGCCCATTGTAGACGAGCAGGTCACTACAAGGAGTCTTGCAAAAAAGAATTGAATCAGTTCAGAGGAACAGAGAGTTTACCGAAAGGAGAGTAAGTTTGCGTACAAAAGGAACTGGTTCTCAAAAGTAAGGACCTCAAAAGGAGAAAGGGAATGTGCTGCCTGTTTGGGCAAATAGGAACACACATTCCCTGTTTGGGCGAATAGAAACCTGATCCATCCCTTCTAAAATTATAAGGGGCCCAAGCTGGTTTGAGTTCCCAAATTCAAACACTGCCATCATGTGTAGGCTGAGGAGAGAGAGAAAAAAGGTAATAGTTAATTAATCTCCAAAGTTAACTTGAGAAGTCTCTCCTCAAAGCCTTCACGGCAGGATCTGTGTCTTTGTCATCTAAAGGAAATGACACATCTTAATATCATACGCTGCCGTTCAAAATTCAATCACTCCAAGGGAAGCAAGAAGGAAGATAAGTAAGATGACAAAGGTAATGTGAAAATGCTAGGTCAATAGATGGATGTGACAGAAAGGGGGTATGCACACATGGGAAGTGCAGTACAACGCATGAACAAGTTTTCAGAATTGCTGCTCAGCACTGTCAAATTATCCAGAGATATGGTCTCTCTGTGACTCAGGTTAATAGTTCTCTCAGAACTTTCATATGTTTTTTTTAACTGCCTATAGTACCAAGTCGGTCAAGCATCTCCCGCCTCAAAATTCAAACAACGAATCTCCTGGATCGACGCTTTAATTCTGAACCTACCCCCCCCCCCCTCCTCTTATATCCGCTCTGAACAGTCATATCTGACACCTTAACAATAACTATAGGCTCTCTCGTTTTTCTCAAAAAAAAAAAAATCAGACTGTCAATCTCTCTCTCCTGCATAATGCCTTCTCCAATTCACACATCTTTCCCACTGCTAAATACCGCCTAGTGTGATAGACCGCTCTCTAACCAAGGCAAAATGGTTCATGTGTCATCATCCTCATATAATCCAACCTCCTCAAACCAAAATACCAGCAACTCTGGTTCTCTTGGAGCCGTTAATAGCAGAACTTGGGGGAAATCCACATCTCAATTCGAGTTATTTTACACAAGTCAACAATACTACTCCATTGATAGTGATGAAAATTCATACCCATCAACATCAAACTCTTCGTCAAAAGGATCGCGTGAAAGAGATGAGGGGATAACTATGAAAAATGGCAGCACTAGCACCTCAGGAGAGTGCGTTGAAATATCAGATGCCTTAAAAGAAATCTTAGGTACAAAAGTTAACTCTTATAGAGATATACTACTACACTCTTTACACAAACAAATCTCTGGCAGAATGCTGATACTAGAAAATGAAGAAGGAAAAAACAAAAGAAAATACGAGAGAAGTGGAACGGGCTATTCAATCTGTTGCTCAAAAGAGGAAGAGGACCAGCACAAGCAAGGAACCAGGTTCCTCTTAGAGGACGATAAATTCATCTGATGAGAAAGAAAAGAAGGACTGGCATAAAAGAATCATTAGAAATATTGGCATTTCAAAATTGGACACATTTTTTTACTCCACCGGCTCCTTGTGTATACGAAATTGAAGTGCCTGAACTGTATGCTAGCCTATGTCATCTTGATAAAAGCACATTAGCCTTAACAGTGAATGTGAAAGATTTTGTTTTGAATGAATCAGTGCTGGCAGAAGTTCTGGGAGTACCAGCTATTAGGGTTAGGGATGTGATTGGAAGAGCTTCTACCTCCTTCAAAAATGTGATTGTTAAGAATGGAGCGTCAGGTTGCACCTAAAAACTCTTCAAAAGAGATCGAGCCTGCATATCAACTGGTTTTTGAATTTGTGGACAAGTACTCATACCAAAAACTGGAGGAAGTGTTATTGTCACTCCAGCACATTTGGTTCTCATGGAAGCTCTATCAGCCTTTGAACCGATCAATCTGTTATCCATCATGATCGGACACATGATCAAAGCAACAGCATTAGGGAAAATAAACGGTCTTCCATATGGCTTCTTCCTGCATAAAGGTGGGGCATTTCAACGTAAGAACTGGAAAAGCAACCTTAGGAACAACGGAGAACATACTCTCTATGGCTAATCTAGAAGATTGCGAATGTGTCGCTGAAGGAATGGGTTCTACCATCTCTGTCCTGACTGAAGCCTTAAAGGCAGCAAATTCAGAAATTGAACAGCTAAAGGCTGAGAATGCTCTTTTGAAGGATCAGCTTAAAGAAAGAGTGGAAGAACTACGGCACTAAATGCTTCAGGATCAGGGTGAAATTATTGATAGAATTGACGGGATTCTTCACGATCTAAATCATTGCCAGTAACCCATTCCTAAGCAAACTCTTCCCAGTTTCTATTTTTTTCTTTGTTGTCTTGTTCTGTGCTGCTATGTGATGGTCTGTTTCCCTATCTCCTCCTGTTGGTACAATAGTAGTTCATTTAACATATGATTTTACAGTTTAAACTACTATCTATCTTATGATTACTTGTTACTGCACCTTTTGCTAGCTTGCTCTCACTTGCCCTTTTTTTGATATGCTACTCCAGTGACTCGATGTTAGTGTAACTGCTATCCTATTGCCTTATATTTTTTTGATGATGCCAAAGGAGGGAAGCTATTGAGAGATATTATATAGTGATGAAACGAATGGGCTAAAATTGAGGGGGAAGAACTGGAAGATTTACATGTGCTTTGATTAAATTGAAAGGAGTGAGTGAACTGGTTTTCGGTGTATTTTTTTGCTAACATGTTGCAGGAGCTTTGAAATAGATGGTCTGTTTCGTAGGGGCAACACGTGGGAGCTGGTTCTCAGAGGGAATATCATCTATAAGTTTGTCATCATCAAAAAGGGGGAAATTGATAAGCTCAAGTGTATTCGTGTTTTGATGATTATCAAACCGATTAGTAACCGATAGAGACTGTCCGTGGAATTGCTCTTCGTGCATCTTGCATGGTAGCAGAGACATGCTTGTAAAGCCGAACTATTCACTGTACACAAGTACAACAGTTGAGCTGGCCCATGCTTTAGGTAAAATATTGAATAAGTGGACTCTATCCATCCCACATGCTTCCCACTATACATACAACATGTTGCAACATATGGTGTATCACTCGAAAAAACTAATCTGAATTGGGCAAAAGCTGCCGTCACAAGATTTCAAGTGATCACAAAAACAAGTCACTTGCAAAACTGAAGAACTCGATCCAGATACAGGTTTAGTCTAAGTTCTTTATGTTGTTGTAAGTCTTTGTTCTGTTGTGCTAAAATTGTAAGCCTACTCTTCCCAAAAAGGAAGCTATTGTAGGTATTTCAAATTCTTAGTAGTTGTTAGGCAGTTTACCTTTCAATCTATTAAGTGGTACCCTTTACTAAAGTTAGCTTAGGTGTATTAGTTGGGTTTGGCTAGATGTAGTCAACCTTAGTTTCCTTGGCTAGAGTTAGTCATGTGGAGGTATTTGCAATCGGAGTATTGGAAAGGTTGAAGGACTATGGGAGTTAGTTCCTAGGTTGCTACTATTGTAAAGATTGAGGGCTTATGAGAGTCAGTTCCTAGCTTACAATAGATTGTAATCTGAAGTTGCTCATGTAGTGGAGTTGAAATCCTACTGGGGTATGTCGTGGTTTTTAATCTCCTGAGCCAGGAGTTTTCCACGGTAAAACAGTGCCTTCTTTACTTACTGCATTGCATCAGGGAACTGGTATTCAACCAGGTCTCTTCATATTATGTTTGGTGGATGCATAGCCTACATCAATTGGTACCAGGGAAGATACTCTCTAAAAGGTTAACACCTAGAAAGAATTTGTGAATGGATGCTCCACCCAATATGGAAGAAGGTCAATCTTTCACCAGGCCACCCAGATTTATTAACAGATCTAATTAAGATGCATACTAAGTATCATTTTGGTTTCATTGGATTACTGGAACCTTGTTAGGATGCAGATAAGATTGAATAATTGAGATATGCAGATAAGTATCATTTTTGTAGAGGATTTGTTTGAAGTTACAATAATTGAGATCATATGCAGCAATTAACTATCAAACTAGCAAGTCAAAGCTTATAGAAGGATTTGTACATTACAGTAGTGTATACAAAATGTTTTCAATCTGAGAGAATGCAGTTATGGGAGTCTTTAGAAGGTATTGCTACTAGTATGAATAAGCCTTGGATGAAAGGGGCAGACTTCAATATGATAATAACAGAAGAGCGATTTAATAATGGTGGATTACCAGTCAGTGTTAATGAGACTCAAGATTTCAAAGCATGTATACATAATTGTGGGGTGAGTGATTTAGGCTTCAAATGAAGTAAATTGTAACACCTCGTAGCTTCGGGCGAAGGTTTGACTGATAAGATGATAATATAATGGAACCAGTATGAGGGTTATAGGAAGTGTTTTGAAAACTAATCAATTCATAAGAAAGGTCTTTGGGTAAAGAAAAGTTGGAAGCCACTCTACGGGGCATGTTTGCAAGTGAGTTTGTAAAAGGTCTTACTTCCAACGACCATAACCCTTTATTAATTAGGAATTTGGGAAAACTTCCTGAATGAAAGTTGTAGCCCTTTGAAATACCTTTCCAACGGTATATTATGGGGGTCAAGGGGACATCTGTACAAAAAGTTATGGCCATTTTACTGAAGGAGAGTACAAAGTAGTCCGTTCAGTGGTCATGTTATACGAACTACTTATACGGCCCACATAATTTTATACGGACCGTATAAGTCGTCCGTACTTCACGAAACATCAACCCGACGTTCTGTTTTGTGCCATGAAAAAATATGGTCATATTATACGGACCGTATAACTTTATACGGACCGTATAATATGTCCATATAATTTCGGCCTCACTTTTGTATAAATTCAAGCCTTGAGTTATTTTATTTCATTATTCACAATTCCAAGCCCTAGCAACAATCCAAAACATCAAGGTAAGTCAATCCAAACCCTTCCAACTCAATTCTAACATATACTCTAATAATCTAAGCAAGAAATCATTTTTCCTAAACTAGGGTTTTCAAGAAAACCCATCTCAAGGTTCAAGAATTCAAGATTTTGGAAATCTTCTCCAAAGTTAAAATCTTTAATTCAAGTTTGGAGCATTACCAGGTATGTAGAGTCACTATCTATGTGTGGGAACATCATTGTTCTTCCCCACGCCTCAAAATCCATAAATTATGATTCTCTACTAAAACTAGGGTTTCTATACCATGCTCATGATAACCCTAGGTCTATGTCCATGATTATATTATGTATGAATTGCTATTATTCTATCATTGTGTTCTTAATAACTCCATATGATTATTGAGAATCAGTCCGTAATCCATGAAAACCCCTATCTTGTATTCCATGGGTTCTTGCATGCATGTTTTAGTTAAAATGATTATTTCATGAATATCCTACATGTCTACAAGTTTTCAGGCAACTATATTATATAATTACTTTCATGCTATGATACAAGATACATAAATGCTAAATATAAGTTATTTCATGAAACCACGTTTACAAGTTATTTCATGATATCCATGTACAAGCAAGTTATATTCATGAAAACCATGGGCAGCAAGTGCCACTTATTTTACATGTTCATGTTTTTGGGAGTTGCATTAATTACCGAGAAGGCTTCAAACAGCCTGAAACTACGTAGCCACCGTAGGATGAGGATTGCTCTACTCGTGCTTAGGACGATCTCTCATAATGACTGGGTCCTTTCATAATATTATTAAATCTCATGTCCCTGGCAAGGTATGAGTGTTCTGCTAGTAGGACGCAAGTACCCGACCATGTTGTCGGTTATATTTACTGCTCTCCCTACTCATGATACTTTACACATGTTATATATGTATATGTACTCATGTTCATGATCATGTTTCAGCTCAGTCGCTGTTATGTTATTTTCATGTCCCATGTTAATTCTTTTAGTTGCTTTACTTACTAGTACATTTAATGTGCTGACGTCCACTTTCTATTGCCTGGGAACCTGCATTTCACGATTTGTGTATGATTTACGTGACAATGCCTCCCGCTTCATTAGGATCCGTACGTAAAAGCTTATTGGTGAGACCCATTTCATTCGGGATTTAGGCATTGTCTTTCGTATTTAGTTTTGCATCTAAATGTATGTTGGGGGCTTTGTCCCCGCAGGTATGTTACATGTTTCAGACTCATGTTAGAGGTTTCATAGACAAGACAAGTGTCATGTTAGACTTCCAGAGTTGGTTAGCCGCCTTTGGCTCATTTATGATATTGTCGGCATTCATGACTTAATCAAGTATTTATATTTAATATTATTGCTTACTATGTTTTACAAAAGCTCATCATGCACTTCACGTTATAATTTCGCTCATATATGCGTCTCATGATGACTCAAAGAAGCCACGTGGTTCGCTTCGTCATGCAATGTGCACCGAGTGCCGTGTTACACCTAGGCCATGGTTTGGGGCGTGACAAAGCTTGGTATCAGAGTCCCAGGTTCAAGTGTCTTAGGTATTCTATGAAACCGTGTCCAGTGGGTTCACTTTTTATATGTGTGAAGGCCCCATACATATAAACCGTTGACCACCAAGACATTCAGGATTGTCTCACTTCTTTCATATTCTAGATCGTGCGCCTAGAGCAAAGTACTTTTAGGATGCCTTTCTAACTCGTGCGTGTACGTATTTTTAAAAATGCCTCGCGAAAAGAAACACACTAGAAAGGCTACGCCCACCGACAAGGGATACTGCGGAATCAACTCGCGAAGAGACCGTTCCGACTCGCATGTTAGCCCCAATCGGCTTCCTACGCCTACACCTCCTAACACTTCGGACATGGATGTTACAGGAGCCATCCAGCTGCTTACTCAGATCATTGCCAACCAGGCGCAACGACAAGAATCGACCCTATCTTAGGTGCTAATGGCGGGCCAAACAGTTCAAGAACACAGGAATTCCTGCGGATGAAACCTCCAACTTTCATAGGGACGAAGGCTGAGAAGGATCCGCAGAACTATATTGATGGCCTAAAGAAAGTGTTTCGTATTATGCATGTCACTGAGACAAGAGGGCAAAGCAGAGTTTGGTGCTTTTCAAATGCCAGGATGTTGCTCACATTTGGTATGAGACACGGGAACAATCTCGAGGGGAGGATGCATCATCTGCTACTTGGGACGAGTTCGTTGACGCTTTCCTTAGCCACTTCATGCCTATCGAGGTCCGGGAAGCAAAGGCTATGGAATTTAAGAGGTTGAGGCAGGGTAATTTGATCGTTCAAGAGTACTATCTCAAATTTATTTCGTTATCCGCATATGCTCCTCACATGGTTCGACATACGAGGGCAACGTGTTAGAAGATTTGTCTTTGGGGTTGAAACCTCCGAATTGTATAGAGATGCCAAGATCGTTGCTCGGAATGATAAGATGACTATCTCTAAGATCTTGGCATTTGTGCAAGGTAATGAAGCCGAATCAAGGAAGAGGAAGCTTCGTTAAACAAAAGGATAAGGAATTCAACAAGAGGGTTAAATCTTCGGTAACTTTAGTCGGGAGGAGGTAGGCGCTCTTTAAGAACAGTCGGCCAGACCCGCTCCATCTACACTAGTGCCCCCGTCTCTAAGTTCCGAAATGACAAGAAAGCAGGACTTCGATTATTGAGTTCTTATTCTCGAGCTAGCGCGGGTCGGCCACCCTATACTATTCTAGCTTGCAAGCAAGCGTAGCAAGAGACACTTGGGTGAGTGTCGTACGGGTAATGACGTGCTATGGTTGCGCGGGCCACATTCAGAAAGATTATCCGTCAACTAGGCAAGGTACTGGAAGTAACATGGCGCAGTCCACAAATTCAATAGCTCCTCGACACAATCAGGCCCAGCAGGGGCGTGGCACGACAAGGTCCGGCAATACAGGCGGTGGTTAGAACCGTTTGTATGCATTGATAGGTCGTCGGACATACGAGGCTGTGAGCGTATGTTGTCACAGTAAACTCACAGCTTTTTACTTTTTGAAGTATATGCCCTTATTGACCCAGGATCCACCTTATCTTATGTAACCCCTTTTGTTGCTAAAAAGTTTGGTATTGAACCGAAAAATTGTATGAACCCTTTTGAGGTGTCCACCCTACCGGGGAATCGTCATAGCTAGACGTATTTATAGGGGTTGCCCGCTTTAGTCTATCACCGCGTTAACCATACCGATTTAGCGGAATTAGAAATGGTAGACTTTGGTGTGATCATGGGTATGGACCGGTTAGCTTCATGTTATGCCACAAGATGTTGTAGAACTAAGGTGGTAAGGTTCGGGTTTCCTAATGAGCCGGTACCATAGAACGGGAGGGTAATTCAAGAAGTACCCTCAGGTAGATTTATTTCTTACCTAAAAATCCTAGAAAATGATTTCCAAAGGTTATATCTACCACCTAGTTCGAGTTAAGGATTCAAATGCCCAGACTTCAACTCTCCAATCCGTCCCAGTTGTAAATGAATTTCCAGAAGTCTTTCCCGAAGATCTTCCAAGAGTCCCTCCTGACAGGGAGATTGAATTTGGAATTGATCTACTTCCCGATACTCGCACCGATATCTATTCCGCCTACGCGTAATGGCTCCAGCAGAGTTAAAAGAGTTAAAAGCCCAGTTGAAAGATCTTCTTGACAAGGGGTTTATTAGGCCCAAGTTGTTTCGCCCTGGGTGGGGTGCGCCGGGCTTTTATTTGTCCGAAAGAATGATGGTTCCTTACATATGTGTACAGTACTATCGCTTGAACAAGGTCACCATTAAGAATAGGTACCCTCTTCCTAGAATAGATGACTTATTTGACCAATCGGGCAGTGGCGCCCAATGTTATTCCAAGATTGACCTCGCATCAAAGCTATCATCGCTAAAGGTTAAGAAAGTTGATATTCCGAAGACCGCTTTCGAACCCATTATGGCCATTTTGAATTTCTTGTTATGTCATTTGGCTGACAAATGCGCCACGTTTGCCGGATCTTATGAAATGTGGTCTTCAAGCCTTATCTCGATTTATTCGTCATTGTCTTTATTGATGTGTTATACCCCGCATTTTCAGAGCATAACTATGACATGTACCTCATCGTAGTAATGGGGTGTCGGAGACGTCCCATGAGGTTTTGAAAGGCAAACCATGGAAAGTACGTAACAACGAAGAAAAAGGGTGAATTACGACCTCGTAAGTCGTAATCGGGAAAGAGTATTTTGAAACACGAGAACATGGCCATTATTAGTATAATAAATGACAAATATCATGTATGGAGAGTTTCGGAATATTTCGAGATCGAGTAGAGTGAAGAAAATAAGTTCGACGAAAATTTGGGGAA
>NW_026726979.1:0-46738 GCF_029784015.1 Lycium ferocissimum
GCCGGAGGGCTCGTTATTTTTCTCGACCTCGTACGCTGCAGCCGGTCAAAGCTCGGCGCAGGACCTCGAGAGTTTATCGCAGAGACGCGTACGCTGCGGCTTGTCGTGGCCCTCCGAGACCGAGCCGCGGAGTTGGCGTCGTATCGCCGGCACGACACAAAGGTACTCAACCGGGTATGAGTCACGGGAGCCGGCCCGGGGCGGCGGTGCTCCCCACCGTACGGGACGAGTTCGCGCGAGGCTTTTCTTGCCCATTTTCTACCCCCAGAGACGAGGCGAGCCAGGGTCCACCGGTTCACGTTCGAGGCAAAGCGGGCAGGTGTCGGGGAGTATAGCCTCGACCCTGAT
This sequence comes from Lycium ferocissimum, assembly GCF_029784015.1. Taxonomy (NCBI): domain Eukaryota; kingdom Viridiplantae; phylum Streptophyta; class Magnoliopsida; order Solanales; family Solanaceae; genus Lycium; species Lycium ferocissimum. The sequence goes on from NW_026726979.1 coordinate 349, forward strand.
TCACTAGATACGCGCTCATATCGGGCCGATATGGCCGACCGGCACATCGAAGACGTGATGGGGTTGGATCAGTATCTGATTGATAGTTGTATGGCGGTGGCTTCTCAGCCAGGAGTGGATATTGCCCGGGTACAGGCATATGCCCAGGGCATGGAGGAGCGACATCGAGGGCGTCAGCTCGACGCAGACTACGGCGAGTGGCCGACTCGAGAGGGCTAGATCGGCCTGCTGGAGATCGGGCGGGCAGCCTCGGCGGCGTGCATTGTATTTTAAGATGCTCATAACTTTCCGATACTAACTCGAAAGAACCCGAAACTTGCTCTGAATCCTCTGATGTCGGTCAGTATATCTATCCATTGAGTCTGGATTTATGTGCATATGGTTTCTCACTACTCTGCTCGTGCAAGGCTCAATGCATCTTTCACTGCGTCCCGGTCCAGGTTCTGTTATGTTCTTGTGCGTACTCCACGGTACGATTCACCGCGTCCCGGGCAGGTTCTCGTTATCGTGCTCTTTCTTTGCATTGTTCACCGCGTCCCTCATAGGCGGGCCGGGCTCGTTTATGCACATGACATTATGATCCGATGATATGGGGACGGTGGCCGAGGATGGCATATGATCCGTCCGTTTTTCACCGCGTCCCGTACTAGAGGCCGGGTTCATACCGCGTCCCTCACCGGAGGGCGGGATCCGTTATCGCATATGCTTATGATAATATATGATCCGTTATGCATAATCCGTGGTCCGAAAATAAGCATTTTGATATTCTCGGACACTCGATGACGATTTTGTAAGTCGACTTCGCATCTCTCGATTTTGTTAAGGCTCGCCTATTATGCCTCCATACTTCGATTTCGGATTATGAATCACGTCGATATATTTACGTACGTCCGACTCGATTACGAACTGTAAAACCTACCGTACGTCTACGTCGATATATGACATCATCTTAGCATTCGTACATTTGATATTTCGTCCGATATATGACCTCGTCCGAGCATTCCGTACGTTCGTACTCCGTCGACGTGTGACATCTCGGTGCACTCGTATTTTCTCGCACCTCTTGGACACGCGATCCGTGATTGTAAAATAAGCATTTTGGTACTCACGGTTGACCTACTTACTTTCGGTACCTTTTCGGCATATGAGACAGTATGTATGGATTGTGTCCGAAAGGTAAGTGTCTAGTGTTCCGAGTAGTGTATGCACTGGTAGTTCTGCATTTCAGTTATAGTTCTGTTTCTTTGTGCTGCATGCCTTGCATACTCAGTACATATTCCGTACTGACCCCCTTTCTTCGGGGGCTGCGTTTCATGCCGCGCAGGTACTCCCAGATGAGCTGAAGTTACTATAGAAGATGGTCCAGCAGAGATGGCAAGCTCTATTTTCCCGGAGTGCTGCCGAGTCAGAGTTTGTCTGTTATGATTTCTGGGTCTGTGTTAGAGACTTTGCAGACAGCGTCGTGGGTGTTGGTTGTCGGTCTGTAAACGGCTTCGTCAGCCGATATGACGGTCCGTGTTATGTATTGAATTTTGTATGATTATAAATTTGTTCGATTTGAAAGCTACGAGAAAGAATATATCCGAAAAAATTTTGATACGTATTTTATCTTATTTGGTTTAAAAGTTTGGCGTGATTCTGTATGCAGTAAGAGTCTGAGGGTTCGCTCGGCCCTAAGTAAGGGTCGGGTGCCCATCACACCCTATCGGATTACGGGTGTGACAAAGTGGTATCAGAGCAAGTCTGTCCTAGGGGTTGTCTGCAAAGTCGTGTCCGGTAGAGTCCTGTTTATGGTGTGAAGCGCGCCACATTTATAAACAGGAGGCTACGGGGCATCTAGGGATTGTTGACCTTCTTTCTGTCTTAGATCGTGCGATAGAGCGAAGTCACAGGAAATAAGATTCCTTACGTAAGCCTTACATACGGCGGAAAATGGCAGGTGGCGACATGGAAAGGCCATAAGAGTAAGTCTGGATATATTTGTTCTGTTACCGGAAACAGAAAGTTCTGGATGGCTAGAAGGTGATATGTAGCCATATACCCTGTAAGGTATTGTTGGCATTTGCGGTGTACAGATTTTGAATGATAAGAATTTGTAAAGGTGATATGGAAGATCGAAAAGGGTAAAATAGTAATTGTACAAGAAAGGACGTGTTATGAATATGTCTAGAATCTGTGAAACTTTGACTGGCTCCAGATTATGTAGCAAAGGCCATACGAGAAAGTGAACGCGATTATATCAGCATTAAGGCACCGAATCCCACCAAAAATTTCGAGGTTAAGCGTGCTAAGGTGGGAGGATGGGTGACCCCCCTGGGAAGTATGCAAGAAATTCCAAAGATTTAGCTGTAAAGGACAAACGAAAAACCAGAATAGCCTAAGTGAAATTAGGATATACGAGATGGTTGGAGACCATAAAAGGCCATGTAGCACGCGACAGGCCAGACTAGAGGAGAGACAGAAAGTACGTTATGGCTCTGGAATTTGGATAGGCTTGAATAGCGTCTGGAAGTATTTTGTGAGTTAGTTGATACTAATTATATGTGTATATGTACATGAACATGTATGATATCTTATATGTGAAGGTGTCGACAGAAAGTAAAGGGAAAACTTATGGTAAGAAATTTTGCTATGTTGTGCACGAGTCGAAAGGAAGAATCGTGGCATATAAGGAACTCCCTCCCGTAGTGCTACAAGGCTCCATAAAGGTCGTTGAACATTCGAGGACGAATGTTCTAAAGGGGGGGAGGATGTTATATCCCGTATTTTATGCGTTTGGATAAGTCGGGATAATTGCGAGAAGTTAAGGGTTAGACCATTTTCTAAGATTATTTTTGTGCAGAGGTCGTTGGCGAATACTAATTATGAACATTATTAGTATGAAAATATTGAAAAAGGTTAAGGGTAAGAAGGGATATTTGCAAAGTGGCGTCATGGGAATAATGTGGAAGCCTAGGGGCAAAATGGTAATATGGAGGAAGGTCGAGGGGCAAAACGGGAATTGCACAAAAGGGTTCAAGAATGTTCCAAAAAGGGCCCTATTGGCCATGTGACAAAAAGAAATAAAAAGAAAAGGAAAGAAAATAATAATAAGATGACAAAATTAAGTCATCTTTTCTAGAGAATTTAAGGAAAAATCTAGAGAGAGGCATGTGCCTCTCACATGATTGTGGAAATTATATATATGAGAGAAGACTTCATTTTAGTTCAAGAAATTGGAGAGAAAGAATGAAAAAAAAAAAAAAAAAAAAAAAGGGGGGAGAAAGAAGAGGAATTCGGCCAAGAGGGAGCAAATTTGCTCCCTTGAAAGGTTGCTCCAAAAATTTGTTTCTTCATGCATTTCCACTAATTTGGAGGTCCTCTTCAACATGGTATAGTTGTTGAAGCAAGAATCTCTCTCTTCGTTGCAAGCGGACGACTTAGCCAAGTTGAGGAATTGAGAAGAAAAGGTAAGAATTCGATCTTCCTTTCCATGTTATGGGTGCGTGTGAATGTTGTGGAATGTAGAAAGGAGTAGAATCCATGGAAATATGGAAGTTTGCATGATGAATGTATATGTATGCATGTGGCCGAATGGGATAGGGATGTGAAACAATTGGATTGAATTCATTTAGTAGTTTGATTGTTGTTGTGTTGTGAATTCCTTGATGAAAAATGCATGGAAATCATAAATTTAGTGTGTTAGGTGCATGGTGGCCGTGTGTAGATGTGTATGGCCGAATGTATATGCATGTGTGCGTAGAAGAATGAGTCAATTTTATTTGTGATATTAATTGTGTTGTGGTGGCCTTGCGGTGTAAATGGAAGAATGCTAGCCAAAATTTGCATGAAGATTTGTTGTTGAGTTGTTGTAGGAAGATTAGTGAATTTATGGTAGATTTATGTAATTATGAAAATGAGTTGTTAAGGTGCAAATTATGATGATTGTTGATGAACTTGGAAGACGGAAACGTGTTATGAATAAGTATGCTAAAGATAAGAAGCTTTGGATGAATTATGGCTTTGATGGGAAGTTTGTATATTTTGTATATCTTGTGAATATTTTGTGGAAATGATATGAAATGATTTAGAATTGTATGGGAATGATCTTGATTAGTAAATGGATATGAGAATATTGGTATTGAGTTGGAAATATGAAGTTAGAATGAAAAGCTATTGCACTATGTTGGAAAGAAGACTAGTTATGCTATATTGTGTTTCATAATGATTGTTTGTGTTGTTGGGTTGTTGTTGATATATTGGGCCGAGCTAAGTCTCGGGGATGCTATATGTATAGGGGAAATGCTGCCGAAATTTCGGTAGACAAACATGAACTTAAGTTAAACTCTTGGAAGCTACAACTCACAATTGGTAAACATGACCATTTGTAGATTTTGGAGAAAACGGAATTCGAATTTGGAGAAGCTTAAGAAGCGGAAAAGGTATGTAAGGCTTCCCCCTTCCTTCTTTGGCATGTCTTAGAAATAATAGGCTTGAATACGTGCCTCGGGGACCACTCTAATTCTAGAAATCCGAGTTTGAATTTAGTTACTATTCATTCAGTGGGATTGAACTAGATAACTTACGCTTTATTGTAAAGAAATGTTTAAACGTCCGTAACTTTTGAAAAGGAAAATGGAATGCCTTGAAATCTTCGAGGAGGATCCCATGGCACATAATGACCACGTTTTTATGTTCGTTACCTGACTTGACCCGAGGTGGGCCCATAGTCCTCGAGACTTAATTGGACTGTTCTATTTGCCTTATTTCCGTAAAATAATTAAGGAAACCTTTGATTATTGTTCCGAATTTGATATAAGTGTCTGGTAACTCAGATATAAGCATTCTGATTTGACTATTTTGATATAAACGCTTCGGTACGAATGATCTGATTTGAATATTTTGACAAAAGCATTCCGATGTAAATATTCTGATGTAAGTATTCGGATATAAGTATTTGAAGGCAAATATTCTGATATATACGTTCTGACAAAAGTATTCCGATCTAAGTATTCCGGTATAAGCAATCCGATATGATAACTCCGATATGAGTATTCTGGTATGAGTGTCTGATATAAGTATTCCGCTATGAGTATTTGGGTATGAGTCTGTTGACCTGAGCATTCTGATACGGGTGTCTCTGTAAGTCTTAGTGTTCTTCATGTACGATCTCGGGTCGCTTAAAAAGTCCGAAGAGGTTTCTGTATTTTAAGATGCTCATAACTTTCCGATACTAACTCGAAAGAACCCGAAACTTGCTCTGAATCCTCTGATGTCGGTCAGTATATCTATCCATTGAGTCTGGATTTATGTGCATATGGTTTCTCACTACTCTGCTCGTGCAAGGCTCAATGCATCTTTCACTGCGTCCGGTCCGGGTTCGTTATGTTCTTGTGCGTACTCCACGGTACGATTCCCGCGTCCGGGCCGGTTACGTTATCGTGCTCTTCTTTTGCATTGTTCACCGCGTCCCTCATAGGCGGGCCGGGCTCTGTTTATGCACATGACATTATGATCTGATGATATGGGGACGGTGGCCAGGATGGCATATGATCTGTCTGTTCACCGCGTCCCGTACTAGAGGGCCGGGTTCGTTACCGCGTCCCTCACCGGAGGGTCGGATCTCGTTATCGCATATGCTTATGATAATATATGATCCGTTATGCATAACTGTGGTCCGAAAATAAGCATTTTGATATTCGGGACACTCGATGACGATTTTGTAAGTCGACTTCGCATCTCTCGATTTTGTTAAGGCTCGCCTATTATGCCTCCATACTTCGATTTCGGATTATGTATCGTCGATATATTTCGTACGTCCGACTCTAATTACGAATCGTCCGACACGCCTCGTACGTCTACGTCCGATATATGACATCATCTTAGCATTCGTACATTTGATATTTCGTCCGATATATGACCTCGTCTGAGCATTCTGTACGTTCTGTACTCCGTCTGACGTGTGACATCTCCGGTGCACTCTGTATTTTCTGCACCTCTTCGGACACGCGATCTGTGATTATAAAATAAGCATTTTGGTACTCTGGTTGACCTACTTACTTTCGGTACCTTTTCTGGCATATGAGATGTGTATGTATGGATTGTGTCTGAAAGGTAAGTGTCTGGTGTTCTGAGTAGTGTATGCACCTGGTAGTTCTCGTCCGTTTCGATTATAGTTCTATTTCTTTGTGTTGCATGCCTTGCATACTCAAGACATATTCGCATCGACCCCCTTTCTTGGGGTGCGTTTCATGCCGCGCAGTACTCCCGCATGAATGGAAGTTACTATAGAAGATGGTCCGGCGAGAGATGGCAAGCTCTATTTTCCGGAGAGGTCGCCGAGTCGAGTTTGTCCGTTATGATTTACCGGATCTGTGTTAGAGACTTTGCAGACAGCGTCGTGGGTGTTGGTTGTCGGTCTGTAAACGGCTTCGTCAGCCGATATGACGGTCCGTGTTATGTATTGAATTTTGTATGATTATAAATTTGTTCGATTTGAAAGCTACGAGAAAGAATATATCTGAAAAATTTTGATACGTATTTTATCTTATTTGGTTTAAAAGTTATGCGTGATTCTGTATGCAGTAAGAGTCTGAGGGTTCGCTCGGCCCTAAGTAAGGGTCGGGTGCCCATCACACCCTATCGGATTACGGGTGTGACAATCCATTAAATGAAACTCTTCACTAATAATTCGATAACAACCTTCAAAACCATAACTATGATACTATTTCAAGTTGAAAACAAAACTTCTAAAAATATTTAGGAAAAAATAACTAAGATCAAACTACATCATATTCTTATGTTGATGGACTCATCATCTGAGTCCTCAATGATGACATCTTTGTTGGTAGTTCCAAGCACAGGTGCCTTCCGAATTCTTATTTGGCATCACCTCCACGTCAGTCCTTGATTGTTTTTCCTATAACAAAATAACATTAATCATTACTTAATTTCATTAATTAGTGTGGAATAGATACCACAACATACAGTAATACCATAAGTGGTGTCTGGAATAGAGCACGGTTAAAATTTTTATCACACATAACTTGAACGCTACAATATTGTACATATAATTCTAGCTTAAAATTAATCAAAAGTTACATAGAGGTGGAAAGTAAATTGAGTAAGGTATTAAAAGAAATTCTTTATGGGGTTGTGTGGTTAAAGAGATTAAGTGAGTTATCCACTATAAATTTTGTAATTAAATTTATGTCGTGTTTGTTTGAAGATATTAGCTACCATCAATATTATTTTATACCAAAGTCTTAGTATTACACATCTCATATAAAAAGTAGGCATGATATAATCCTGGAATATCCTGATTTTGAACCAAATGATCCCTAAGAAAATTAAAGGGGTATAATAGTAATTTCCACATAAGTATATATATTTTGAAGGCTAAAATAGTCAAAAATAAATATACATAAAAAATAAAAACTAGGGCGACAAACGTGAAACGCCCCGCCCCTCCCCCAGCCAGAAAATTAGGGTGTAGGGTAATATTACCTATCTCATATAAAAAATGAGATTGCTCTAATCCTGGAATATCCTGGATTTGAACCAATTTATCGCTAAGAAAACTAGAGGAGGGGTATAAGTTTAATTCCCGAGAGCTATAAATGTTTTGAAGGCTAAAATAGTCAAAAAAAAACTAGGGTGACAAACGTGAAACACCCCCCTCCCTCCCCTCTCTTTACCTCCATTGTATCGCCAAGACACATGAATTCATAGAACATACCGCCACAAGCAAAAGATCGAAAGCAAGAAGGGAAAAAACATCATTCTGTTAAGTGATGAAGGAATTAAACTGATCGAGCAAGTTTATTTCAAATTGACTAACCTGTTCCCTAGAAATCTCAACAAGTCGCATGATGACACCATCCTCCTCTTTTGTAAGGCGGCCTTTGAGCCTAGCTAGTATCTTATGGTCCCGAACCCTCAAGCGAGACATATGGCGGGCCGGTGATAAAGCTGGAGACGCCAAAAATACCTTTCTTTGGTGGGTTCCCTTAATCCAGCCATGCTTGAAATGAATCTTTGTATGGCCAGCTATTGATTGGCTTGAAGGAAACACTTCTCCACATTTGATGCATTCGTAGGCCACGGTTCTTGACATTTTGTGAAGAATTTAATTAGATGCAATTTTAGTCTACTGTTAATTTCAAGGGTTGTTATAACTTTAGTGAGTGGAGTAGCATTTTATATATAAAGGGGAAAGCGTAGAAGATGCAGGTCTGGGGGAAAGTTTGGTTTGGAGCAACTCAGCTTTTATTAAGATGCTTGGATGTATTATAAAATTTGTTTGACTGTGTTAGAGTACTTTATTCCTTTGTTTGCATTGTGCATTTATTTATTGTCCTAATAAGATGAAATTAGGTTGTTGAATGAATTTTTTTCCTCATCATGACCTTTATTATGATTTATGTATCTAATCAAATATGGTTTTCACTATTGTTGTGGTGACTTCAAGAAAGGAGGATACAACTACATTATATGAACAACGTTTTATGCGGCTTAAATGTCACAAATTTTTTACCCTAACATTTAATTTTCATTTGAAGCAAATGTCGTAAATTTTCCAACACTTAAATAAATGGCTGATAAGAAATATACAGCATTTAGAAATATATGCTTATAAAATTCATCAAATGAAATATGTATCCTTAGAACCAAAGGATAAGGTTCAACGTATGTGACTACTCCTACCTTAACCAGAGGTCTCGGGTTCGAGCCCTGGGTATGGAAAAATCCTATTAGTACGAAACGTTCCCCTCGAATGGATGCTTCGCGGCGTGAATCCGGATAAAGTTCGGTTCCACTGCGGGTACCGAACACCGGATAGGAAACAAAATAAAAAAGAAATATTTATTCTTGATTTTTTAAACAAGGTCTAAACTAATTTCCAATTGGAACTCGCGCTTCGCTCAACAACCTTTTTCAAGTTTCAACTTGTTTTAGAATGCATTTGAATTCCCTCAACCACTTCAACAAATAATAACTAATATATTAATTATAACAACTTATAAACATACTTGAAATTATTTAAACACAACTACTCATAAAAAAAAGTTGGGTTATATACATTTGGATTTACAAAAACTTGCTTTGTTGCATTTTGCACTACTAACGTATGCACATTTCTTCGATTTCTACTTTATCATTCGTTTTTAACAATTTTCACCCTATCCTCATGTGGGTAAGTTCCTAATCCTCTTTTTATAGTTCTACCTTTGATTATTACGGAATTTTATCATTGGAATCATGAATTTGAGATAAGGATTTGGACTTAAGAACCCTAGGTTGAAAATGAGGATTTCTTCAATTGATTATTTATTTGATGTAGGATTTAGTTCATTTTTTGTATTTAGACTCCATAAAGAAAGGGTAGATAATAATTGGGTCAAATTTACAGTTTTTCCCTTCGTGGCTCGGGATTGACTTTTGTGACTTTTTGGGTCCTAAACTTTGACATAGCTCTATGGGTGTCTACGGACTCTCCATATTTGCACAGATTGGGATCATCCAGAGGCTCTACAAAAGGGAAAGGCTTTATTTTGAATTCGAGACTCAAAATAAGGCAAGTTGAAACCTTGACTCTATGCAAAATGTCGTGGGTTGTTTAATGTTACACCTTGTAAAATTTCGCGCCGTTTGCACCATAAGTAAACTAATGTTAGCCCGGAGAGGCCATGAAACCTCTATAAGGTTAAGGACGATTTTTAACAAGTGTTTAGTACGTATCTTGAGGTTCGGAGTTAACCGAATTAAACGAAATTAGTTCATCGAAAGTTTGGAAGTTGGTGTCATTTTCACGGACCGTAGAATGGTTTTACAGCCCATGAGGGTGGAGGCTCCACCTTGGAACTGGTGGCAGAAAGTTTTTTTTTTTTTTTTGGAGCCATTTCACGATTGGCTTTGATGGCCCATGAAATATTTCACAGTGGTTGAGCCACTATAGAATGGTTCTGCGCGGCATAAACGCCGCCTTAAAAGATGGAGGCGGTGGCCGACATTTGATGTCTTAAATGAGTTTAAGGAGTCATTTTTCATCATTCACACCCCAAACATTGTCCATATACTCCCCTAAACTCTCTCTACTAGTTCTTTAAGAAATCTAAAGTGAAACTCAATCCTTTTATCCTAATCCAACATAAAAGATTGGCTAAGGTACGGAAGAGAACTTCTAGGAGGTTGTGGTGATGTTGAGAGTTATTGTAGGATATCAAGGGCTTGGATTCTGAATTGTGGCTGCTGTACAAGATTGAGTTGAATTGTTTGGAGAATTACTTTAGAGGTATAGATGACTCAGCGTGATCTAGGTAGGTTAAGGGTAATCCTTCTTTTGGCATGATCTATATGAAACAAAATGTAACCGAAACGCTACGCCATAACGACTCCATTCTTAGTAGCTAAAACTATCCATGTTGTTTCATGTCGTAATAATTTGTTCCAGAAAGTTTACTCTTGTAATTCATAAGTTCTATTGAGTCATGTAATGACAGTGATGTTAGTCTCATAACGATTTTCGGAGGTGTAACGACCTTATGTCACTCAGACAGATCCACAAGTGACTCTTATCATACTTATGCATTTACAAATATACGATATTATTATTATAATGAAGCCCACAGAGGCTGATGGCATTATATGTGCATATATATATATATATATATATATATATATATATATATATATATATATATATATATATATATATATATATGTACAAACGGAGTTATATACGCACCACTGATCAGTTGGCCATGATAATGATGCCCACAGATGCTTGATGGCGTTATATACACATATATATGTATAAATGATGTTATATTAGCATATGTACAATAATTATGCATACCTTAGCCTTCAGAGGCATTTCAGATGTACAGGTTGACTCTTTTTATCTTATATTACTTTCATATCTTTCTTATGTTATTTTCATGCCTATGATACCCGGTACTATATTCGTACTGACGTTCTGTTTTCCTGGGGACATTGTGCTTCATGCCTGCAGGTTCTAATAGGTAGGATGACAGGTCGCATCAGCAGGACGCCTGTTCAACTTGGTATCTAGTCTTGATACGATTTGATATGTACATATGGGTTTGGCGGGGCCCTGTCCCGACCTTTTGATATTCATGTACTCCAGTAAAGGCTTGTAGACAGTTATAATTTAGTTAGATGTTGTATGGTCTTGTTGGCCTGTGTTTTATGTACAGATGTGTCACACCCCGATCTTACTAGGGTGTGATGGGCACCCGACCCTATATTCGGAGCCGAGCGAACCCGCGGACTCTTGTTACACACATATTCTCTTTGGATTCTTAAATCAAATGAAAGTAAAATACATAGTAGAACTTTCAAAACCCTTTTTTTTTCGTTTCTCAAATTAATCACAGTCTGTAAGCGTAAGGACTTTGTAACATAATGTATAATAAAAACATGTCGGCTAGCAGGGCCATTTTCAAAGCTGACACTCTAGACCCACGACTCTGTCTCGCAAAGTCTCTAACTTCAACAAACCGCACAGCGATATAATCGACTCGGTAGCACCTGTGTACAAACGGAGTCTACCACTCCGCCGGGAACGTCTTCGCAATAACTCTTACTTGTCCGGAGGTACTGCCCGCGCGGGCATGAAACGAGCGCCACGAAAAGGGGCAAGGCCAAGACGAGCAATGTATTGAGTATGTAAGTCATAAACAATAACATAGTAAGGGATATAAACGTGAACAATAACCATATGGAAACTTAGAACATGTCATGAGAAAGAAGAGTAACTCGTACATATGAATGCCGCCTAGGCGGATGCCATGCATGCTTATCCTTTCCTTTGAAAACATTTCTTTTCGTATACATATGAAAATAGAACATATCATATCATAGCGCCGAATACGTGCTCCCCCATGTATCCCGCGCGTCCGGCATCCCGCGTCCGGATGATAACGCCACCGAGTGGCAATGCGTCTTATAGCGCAACATGTCTCCCTTCCCCATATCCCCCATATCATATACATATCATATACATATATCATATAAGCATACGTGAGAGCCCAAAGAAAGTCATGTATCTATCGGAGTGACGTAAGGTCGGTAGCCTCCAATGATGTTATGGAATAGCCATGGGCGTCGTGTCTTACCTTGAAGGGACAATTAATATAAGGCTTGACTAACAATGGAGAGTAACATCATGAGAAAACATAGAACAGGATCATAAGGTATCGTTTCATATACTTGGGATCTTTAAAATAGTTGTTATCCATAAGTAGAGTTGAGAAATCAAGAAATAGCTTAATCATTATCATATCGTCATATTCATGATAGGAACATATCCTCGACATATTCATCATAGACAATTCCTCATATTTGACATCATCGTTGTCATTATAAAATCATATTCGTTTTAGTCATAAAAGCTCTCAACCTTTTTAAAACTTGGTTTTTGAAAAATACGGCCACTTTGAAAAACAATTATGAATTATTAGAAAAAGACTTATACTTTGGAGTCATAGGCTTCTATTCTTTACAAGCAAAGAGGATATAAAAGCATTTAAGACATTACAACGTAGGAGTCATGCCTTTGGAAGAGAAGAGACGAGCCTCACATACCTGTGCCGCGCCTTACTAACTACGCTTATCCATCCAAACTTGTTGGTCTACATTCAAGAAAATTGACGAAATCATTAGATTCATCACCATATACTTGTCTCGGTCTTTCAGACACATTTACTTATGGTCTGCCGAAATTTCGGCAGCATCTCCCCTGTAAATATACCATCCCCGAGAATCTAACTCGGCCCAAATCAGCAACAACAAATCCGAGAATGGAACTCGGCCACATTATCAACAACAATACCAACAATCATACTAACAATATCAATAATCAATTCAAGACGCATTCTAACATCAACAACCTTTCGCCACACAATGCAACGACATCTCATTTATATTTAATTCGATTCGCATAACATTCAAAACGATTCAATCAACATACTACTTCATCCAACACCTTCCAAATACAACAAGAACGATAACAACTTAATTCTTTCTTTCAATTTCAATCACCACGGCCCAACTTATAATCTTCCAACACATGTCTCATTTCCAATTTCATAAATTATATTTACAACCCATACATTATCAAATTTATTTTTTTACAACTATAAGAGACCACACTAATGTCACATTAACTTCTTCCATAATCCACAAACAATCACAACTTCATTTCTAACCATTAATTCTTCATTCTTCATCATAGAATCTTCCACAACAACAATCAATTACTAAATAAAATCAATTCAGTTTTTCCTACAATTACCATCCCATTCGGCTACAACATCAACACACACATATACTATGAATTCCATCCATTTCCATATACGTCAACATACATAAATCATCTATACCATATATAAAAGAGGATTGAACACATACCTTTTCCCACTTGTCTTCTTACTTGGCTAAGGTTATGAACTTGCAAGAATAAATGATTTTCTTGCTCCAACGATTACACCACGTTAAAGAGGACCTTCAAATTAGTAGGAGGGCTAGAAGAAATGAATTTTTCTTGATAAATTTCCATGGCACCATTTCTTGTTGCCATGGCCGAATGCTCCCATATTCCTTTCTCCTTTTTTTTTTTTTTTCTTCAACTTTCTTAGTTAACTTTATTGAATATAATGGCCCTCTCTCATATATATAGTGCTTATGAGAATGTGAGGGACACATGCCCCCTCTCTTGAAATTTCTTGAATTTCTTAAAATAAAGGATGACTTAATTGTCTTGCCATACACACTTTGATCCATCTATATAATTACATAATCCATAAAAAGGGTGGGGCCCGCATAGCCCCACTCACCCACACACCCACGGCCAAATGGCCCCTTCATGAATTTTCTTGAACACTTTAGTCCTTCAAGAACATTCTTGAACACTTTGTGAAATTCCCGTTTTGCCCCTAGCCTTCCATAATATTACCATGAACCCTTTTGTAAATATCCCTTTTAACCCTTGGCCTTTTCCAATATTTCCATACTAATAAGGTTCATAAATAATATTCACAACCCACTTGTACATTAAAATAATTTTGGAAATAGTCTTGCCTTTAACTTCTCGCAATTATCCCGAATTATCCAAACGTACGAAATACGGGTCATAACAAGATGTTCCTGAGAGCCTTGTTAGCTGGTACTATTGGGTCCAGTATGTTTATATCTGTATGTCCTTTCGGACTTGTCCCTTTTTAGCTTATTTCTCCTATGAGTTAGTAGGTTGTCATGTGATGGCCCTCGTTGTCCCCCTTTATCTATGATTAAGTTACGGAAGCAAGTTATAGAGGTGCTCGATAAGTAAGGCGCGAGTGCCTGTCATGGCCCTCCTATTGGGGCTGTGAACAACTTGGTATCAAAGCAGGTCTTCTTAGGGTTATCTACAAGCTGTGTAAAGTAGAGTCTTGTTCATGGGTGTGTTGTGCACCAAACTTATAAATGGGAGGCTGCAGGGCATTTAGGGTGGTTGTACTTTCTTCTTATCTTAGATTATGCAATAGAGCTATGTCGTAAGAATTCAATTTCTAATAATATGTTGTGATTACAGCAAATGTTTGTGACGAGGAAAGGTTCAGCTAGCCAGAGAGGCAAGGCTGTGGCAGATGAGTGTACCAGTGTCACGACACAAATTACGAGCCGTACGGGCACCTACCGTATTATTACCTAGTAGGCAAAACCTTACCAACAAACCCAATATTCAAACACATTTTTAATACCAGTAGTGTAATTATTGATCACAACTGAAAATAAATATTCATAAGGACTCTGTTATCAATGCAAGAAAACTGAAAAGTTCCCTGAGATCTAGTCTAGATAGGCACAAGAGCTCCAATTACATAAGAATAAAACCAAAATAAATGACATAGCCTCTTCTTGGAATGAGATGAGCAAGGCTGTAGGAAAATATAGGGTAATCCACTAAGAAAAACTTCAAGTAATAACCTGCAGCACACCTACACCCAAAAAGGATGTAGCAAGAGTAGTATCAGTGCACCACACATACTGGTAAGCGTCATAGGTTCAACTCAGATTAGTTCACACAACACAATATAAAATCAACAAGATCAACAGATAACTCAATGTACACCCTCGAGACTCCCAATATAGGCAACTACACCGGTACGAACTCACCTTTCTAACTCTTAGTTATTCCGGTTCCCTTATTTCCACAATAACACCAGCTACCCGACTAGTCAAAGTGTAGTCCTACTTCGTATTTCTTTTAGGGCCAAATAATTAATCTTTATCACATCAATTCTACTAACGTCTACCCTTTTGATTATCAGCCCAAGAGTTTTCTATTCCGTCACCCGCTAGGGTATGATGCATCCACGGAAACGTACCCAATACACTTTTACCAAACACCGTGACACTCTAAATCTATTAGATTTAACACATAATTTTTGGAAATCTGTGATTCATTCTTATGCCAACACATTCATGCATGATCAGAACCCTTCAGACAGTTCAACACAATTATAGGAGATGGATACTATGAATATAGTAGAATGACGACATGTAAACAAGAGGATATGAAGTTATGTAATGCAATGCAATGGCCCAATACACAAACTGTACATACATGGTAATTGGTGTCTTTCCCCAATAGTCATGACCTGCAAGGGACCCATGGTGCCTAGTACCCTCAATCCGGAATATTACCTCAAATCACGAACCTTTAACTTAGGCCACATCCTCACTCCCTTTCAAATGTGCCTTTTCATATATACATAAATATATTTTTATTGTCATATGACTTTCAATGATCGATTATCAAGTAGTACCTCATATTCAACCCAACTCGGCCATAAAATCGGGTAGTACAACTGATATTTACTCTGACTTTTCTCTCCATACAACGTTCAATAAATGCAAGAAAATATATGCAACGATGCTAATAAATAAACTCAATATCATGGAACATGCCCTGGACGAGGGCAACAATATTATGCCTTAGCTTCAACTCACCCAATACAACCCTCTTATTGGCAAAGGTGAACAACCCTGTGATTATTGCAAATAACTCAACAATTTACCGTGAAAACTAAATATACCTCGGAATAATTATGCTGACCTATGGGGTAACCTTCCTTAATAGCGACAAGTGATCTCTCCCAATCAGTAACACACATGCATCAACAAACTTTAGAACTTAGTATCTATTTATACACTCGTTATTACCCTAGTTACTATGTATATATACAACTTACCTTAGACTATATGCATATCCATCCGAACTCCATGTACTAAGGCCTAATCATGCTTTGTCCCATCAATTCTATACGTATCTATGACTCACTAATCAAATCCTAACTCAAGTAAACCGTAACCTACCTCGATGACGAGTAGCTATTCAAACTTCCGTGAAGTATCCACCTTCCTAGCCTGTAGCCGAAATCCGTGAGAGATGATAATTGATGGAGAAGATGTGAAGAATGTTGGAGGAGCCTTTTTTTTTTCTTGGTGTCAGGTTTTTCTTAATGTAAAACCTAATAGCAGCCTTGAACGGTCTTTTACTAAAAAGGTGGGTGAAATATAAAACTAAGTGTGGGAAAACGCGTTCGCTGGTCTTGATGTTCGCTGCGGCCGATATCAGGTTCCCTACAGCGAGACCGCTGCGGCGAACCAAGTCTCACTACGGTGAGACCGCTGTGGCGGCGAACTATACGCTGAGGCTCACAAACCTCGCCCGAGCCCACAACTTTTAACTCTTTCCGAAATTGATTTTTATAACTATTAATCACCTAAACACCCCATGGGGATTACCATTTAAGATCTTAGGCCTATATTTGTTACGAGTTCACGAAGTATTAAATAACGACCGGGCGGGTCGTTATATTTAATACCAATCAAACTACCGTTCATCCCCGAAGGGCGTGGGATGAGGTACTGGTTACGCTTCTAGCCCCTAAACCCTAGGAGGCAGGATTTCGAGTTATCATCGAGGGGAGGGGAAAATTACAAAGCGGTTGGATAATGCGCGGTCCGCTACAGCTGTCAGTAGCCCGCTGTAGCAGTACCGCCGCGGCGGTCGTTCCTCCGCTACTACAGGACGCAGGCAGTTTAATAGATGGGGTGATTCATTTCACCCCTCATTCTACCCCCATACTCCCATAAGTGAAAACTCTCCCACTCCCCACGAAATTTTTTCTCCCCATTCATCTTTCTACACCCCTTATCTCCCTTCTCACTTCCCATTTAAACACCCTACCCCCTTCACTACTCATTATACTACCCACATACTTAAAGAAAAGGAAGAAATTCTCTGTATACCAGGGGTCACTTTTTAGAGAAAAAGCTTGCAGATCTCTAACTATTTCAAGGTATGTTTTCCCTCTCATCATCCTACAACTTGATTATAGCCTTTTATTTTGAAAATTCCAGGCCTAAGTTGCTAGATTAGAGCAAAATGTTGGTCTTTTGAAACAAGGGTTTTTGATTTCTTGCGATATTAAGTTCTTGGGTCATGGTGGGTTATTTCGTTATTCACACTGTCCTAACATTACTTACTACTAAAAATCTGCTTAAAATGGGGTAGATTATGTTGGGGTGGGGGTGTTTGGTAGAAGTGCTTTTTTTGATGATTTTTACTCAAACTTTTGGTGCTCATTGTGTTGAAATGTGGTGCTCTAAGTTGTAAAAATCATGCATGCTATCATAGTACTTTATCCTTGTCAAAAATGTTGAAACTATGGTCGAATTTTTGGGATTCTAAATTTTTGGGTCTGAGGGTTTTCTCGCTGGAGAAGATGGGTCTGCTGTGGCGACCCTCCTTTGCTACAGCGGTAGTGCTACGACGCTCGATGATCCGCGGGCCCGGACAACATGTTTTTGGAAGATATCCGCTGTAGCAGACACCTGCTCGTTATGGCAAGCCCTCTAGAGCAGCGACTGCATCGCAATGGCGAAAACTCATCCACTGTGGCGGTCACCCTACCGTCACAGCGAAGATGCCAGAGGCAGAACCATATACACCAGAATAGTCTGAGTTTTAACTTAATTAACATATGTCTTGTCACTGTATAATCTCGGTGCCACATTATTTTAACTTAGTCTTCCCTTTATAGGCTCACTATCTCACTCCGCTCTGGCAAATCAACAACAACAAACAGCACCCGCTGCCCTTGCCTATGTTAGGTTTGCTTTGAATGGGTGGAAGAGATGCTACGTGGAGCAGCAGACTAAAGGTCTACTTCCTGAGAGGGCCTTTGTCATGGATCGGGTGAAAGAGGTGGCCTCAAAATTTTATCAACGCTTACATCAAATTTGTTGGGGTCCATTGGTCAAGGAGCCGGGAGAGGTTAATTATGACTGGGTTAGGGAGTTTTATACCATTAGAGGGGTCGAGTGGACTGCTCCGGACCCTGAGATCACCATTAGAGGGGTCAAGATAAAGGTTAGTGCGGAGGCGATTAATGTTGTTTATAGGTTGCCCAATCCTTTACAAGCTGAGTTGAGGGCTAAGGACAAAGAGGGAAACGAGCCTTGCTTGGTGAGAAAGTTGGTACAAGAGTCTAAGAGAAGGAAGACTACTTGGGGTATTACTCGATCTACAATCAAGAGCTGGCACTTTACCCGAAAGGCTCGGAGGTGGCTGAACCTTATTGCTCGAAGGGTTCGCCCTTCGAGTAACACTACTGATGTCACCTAACCCCGGGCCCTTATGGTTTCTTGCATTCTAGATGATGTGCCAGTGAATGTAGGGATGCAGGTGATTGAAGAGTGGCAGAGTTTCATGGCCAAGGCTGGCCTGAGCTTGATGTTTCCCTCCTTGATTACCCACTTATGCAAAAGGGTGGGTGTGACTGTGGAACCTGGCGACCAATATGTTGAGTGTAATGTTCCTTTCAACCTTTTGAAGGTGAAGGGGTCGTAGGGCAGGGGTAAGAGGAGGAGGACAGACTCGGATGGTGATGAGGCCAACGATGGCTAAGAGGGAGGTGACGACGGTAGTGGTCCTTCACAGGCCCCGGATAATTTAGAGCGTATGGAGGTGTACATGGTGGCATTGAAGGATGCTCTAATGAGGTTTGCACGGCCTTCCATGGAGGTCGGGTCATCTAGTGCTGCTGCTGGTGCTGGTTATTTCACCGCGGATGACATGAAGGGTTACATGGACACTCAGACCAAAATGGGGGATGTTGTGGATGCCTTGTAGGGT
Organism: Lycium ferocissimum; assembly: GCF_029784015.1. Lineage (NCBI taxonomy): Eukaryota > Viridiplantae > Streptophyta > Magnoliopsida > Solanales > Solanaceae > Lycium > Lycium ferocissimum. The sequence goes on from NW_026726979.1 coordinate 19,538, forward strand.
GCTTTTAGATCTCTGGCCCAGGCCCACGTGGATCTTCGGGAGAACTTGGACTGAGAGAAGAAGAAGAGCCGGGGAAGGGATAAGCTATTTGTGAGAATGTGGAAGGGCATTAAAAGCCTTCTGAAGACCCTAGCCGCTACAGAGAAAGTCCCTAAGGTGACTGCTCGAGATGACCCCTAGTTCTTCTTTTTGAGTGCGTCCGGGCTGGGCAGCGATGACTCCAGCAACTCAGATGACGGATTTGACGTGGCAACCAACAAAGGCGTGGCTTAGAGATCCCCTCCCACCCCCACCCCCCTCCCCCCCCCCCCCCACTTTAATGTCAGATTGGTTCTCATCTGCCCTTGTAGGGCTTGTTTTTAAGATAATCTACTTGCTCTGGTTTGTTTCTATTGTTTGGATATTTTCTTTTTATTTTTGGTATGGGTGTCCCGGTTTAAGGACACTCATAAGACAATTTCCCTAGTTGGGCAGGATGTTTCTATGTAGGTTTTGCTTTGAAAATTGGCTTTCCTTTGAATTTTGTTGATGGATGAACAAGTTGAGAAAATATGAAACAGGGGAAGCTCACTGGTCCGTGGCACTGTTGCGGCGGTTACTTGTCCCTTTGCAGCGAGAGCGCTATGGTGGGGAGGGTCTCACTATAGGGGGATTGCAGGAAAGTTTGGGTCCACTGTAGCGGACAGTGGTCTGCTATAGTGAACCCGCCGTAGCGGTTCCCATATTGCTACAGCGAAGCTACAAAGTCAGTGGGCGAATTTTGATGCCCACCAACTTAGGGCATGTAGAGGCTCGTTCATTTGCTTAGCTCATACAAACAAGGATCTCACCTAATTTTTCCGCCAAGCAGGTACGAACGCTTTCTCGCCTTACTAACTCTCCTAATATACGTATACAATTTACACCACCTAATATTGGCAACAGGCTTCCATTTATTCACACACTTAGCACACAAAATACCCCCAGAAGGTCTTCATTGGGACATTATAATTAGATACCAATTAGTACGTCAAGATACCAATTGGAATCGCCTAGATACCAATTGGATTCAACTAGGAGATTGTGTATTGGAGTAGCACGATAGAATGAACGAAGGGAAACTTCTAGATTTCCTATAGCCTCTTGCGGATAGGTACGGACGTCATCATACCATTCCACAAGACTCTACTAGACATTTTCTCTTATACTTGTGAGACCGGTAACCTAGCTCTGATACCAACTGTCACGGCACAAATTATGAGTCGTGCGGGCACCTACCGTATTATTACCTAGTAGTCTAACCCTTACCAACCAACCTAATATTGAAATACATTTTTAATACCAGTAATGTAATTATTGATCAAAGCTGAAAATAAATATTCATAAGGACTCTGTTATCAATACAAGAAAATTGAAAAGTTCCTTGGGATCTAGTCTAGACAAGTAAAAGAGCTCCTATTACATAAGAGTAAAACCAAAATAAACGACACAACCTCTGTCTAGAATGAGATGAGCAAGGTTGTAGGAAGATGTCCAGTAATTCACTAAGAGAAAATTCAAGTAATAACCTGCAACACATCTACACCCAAAAAGGATGTAGCAAGAGTAGTATCAGTACACCACACGTACTGGTAAAAATTATAGGTCGACTAAGATTAGTTCACGCAACACAATATAAAATCAACAAGATCAACAGATAAGTCAACGTAGACCCTCTCCGAATATAGACAACTACACCAGTACGAACTCACCTCTTTAACTCCTGGTTATTCCGGTTCCCTTAGCTCTACAATAACACCAGCTATACGACTAGTCAAAGTGTAGTCCTACTTCATATTTCTTTTAGGGCCAAATAATTAATCTTTATCTCATCAATTCCACTAACGTCTACCCTTTTGATTATTAGCCCTAGAGTTTTCTATTCGATTCACCCGCTAGGGTATGATGCATCCACGAAAACATAATCAACACACTTTCACCAAACACCGTGACACTCTAAATCCATTAGATTTAACACAAAATTTCTGGAAATCAGTGACTCATTCTTTCACCAACATAATATTGCATGATCAAAACCCCCCAGATAGTTCAACACAATTATAGGAGATGCATACTGCAAATATAGTCGAATGACAACATGTAAACATGAGGATATGAAGGTATGCAATGTAATGCAATGGCCCAATACAAAAACTATACATACATGCTAATCGGTGTCTTTGCCCAATAGTCATGACCTATTGGGGACCCATGGTGTCCATGTACCCTCGCTTTAAAATTTTACATCGGATCACGAGCCTTTAACTTAGGTCACATCATCACCCCCTGTCAAATGTTCCTTTAATGTTGGTCACATCCTCACCCCCTGTCCAATGTGCCTTTTTATATATACATATATATATTTATTATCACATCACTTTCAATGATGGATTATCAAGTAGTACCTCTTATTCAACCCAACTTGGCCATAAAATTAGGTAGTACAACTGATATTTACTCAAACTTTCCGCTCCATGCAGCGTTCATAAATGCAAGAAAATATATCCAACGATGCTAATAAATAAACTCAATATCATGGAACATGCCCTGGACGAGCGCAACACTATTATGCCTTAGCTTCAACTCACCCAATACAACCCTCTTATTGCCAAGGGTGAACAACCCTACGATTATTGCAAATAAATCAATAATTCACTGCCGAAACTAAATATACCTCAAAATAATTACGCTGACCTACGGGGTAACCTTCCTTAATAGTGACAAGTGATCTCTCCCAATCAGTAACACACAGACATCAACAAACCTTAGAATCCATTTATCCATTTATTACACTCGTTACTATATATATATATATATATATATATATATATATATATATATATATATATATATATATATATATATGTCACGACCCAACCCCGTAGGCCGTGACTAGTGCCCGATCTGGGCACCCAAACACACCTATCAAGCGGGGCCACACACAGATGGCTTATACAGACACAATTATCAAACGCTGCCTCAGATTATATCAAACACATCCAGGTATATAACGAGCGACAAGGTGAGTTTCAAATTCATGTAATTTCCAGAAAAATTTCGGCAAAGTTTCCTTGGTTTTACTGACTATCCAAAATAACCCTGCACGCAGAAAATACCAACAAAGGCCACACAGGGCCAACAGAGCAACATATATACATATGCGGGCCGACAAGGGCGCCGCGGCGAACGGAATCTCCCAAACACAACATATACAAACACAACCGTACAGAAGAAGGCACAACCCACAAACATGTCCACAGACCTCTAAACAGACAGACATAATCAGATGACGGGACAGGGCCCCGCCGTACCCCTGAACGAATATATACAATGCACGAACAAATATATACCAAAAATATAAGCTCCGGGATGAGAGGAGCACTCCAAATAGCAGAAGAGGGTGTCCTAAACAGGTGGATCACCAAGCTGTGCGTCTGTACCAGCGGGCATGAAACGCAGCCCCCGGAGAAAGGGGGTCCGTACGAAATATGTACTGAGTATGCAAAGCAGAAAATGTAGTATCCAAATCTCAGTTCAAATCGAAATAGAGATACAGAAAGTAAATGCATTTCCAAAATATCAAAATGTTACTTCAAAATATAAATCATGCATAGGGCACAAAAATGGTCGCCGCGTCGATGGCGCCATAACACAAAGATAACACCGTAAAAGTTTCAAATCTCCGAATCTCCGTCACATATCATACACAGCATATCGCCATACACAGCATCACACCAAATATAAGTGGAACCCAGCCCTCGAGCGAGGGACTCGGTGAACCATGAACACAGCATAACACCGGAATACATCATAATGCGCACGACAACAGAACCGGCCCGGGAACCAGCGAACGATATCATAATAGGCCAAGCGGAGTAGTGAGGAATCATATGCATAAAATCATAGTAAGAATTCAAAAGATAAGTAAAATAGTCATATTTGAAATCGGAATAATAATTACAACATTTTCTCCAAAGTTATCGAAATTACATAAAAGGGCGTCGCGGGACCCACGGACGAGTATAGACCCGAGCTGGGCCCGCTTATGGAAAAACATACTCATTCTATATCATACAATCTCCTACGAAAATCTCAAAGCAATCCGAGCTTTTCTGTGAAAGTTATGAGCGTTTGAAGTTTTGGAATCGCTAAAGAATGAACTTTAAAACAAAAATCAGCTTTCATGTAACCTTTACAAATTATGAATTCCAAGAACATAAGGATCAATGTTTTGTCATGACAAGGCAAGGATGCCAAAGAACAAATGCGATTCACAAATATGCTCGGGTTGCGAGAATAGAGTTTCCTCGAGGCTTATATCATAGCCTATTTTAACTAAGGCATGCCGAAGAAGGAAGGTTACTTTACATACCTCAAACGCTCTCCAAAATGATCCAAACTCAAGCTAAATCCAACCTATGATTCGGGATGCCCACGATCTATAAACAAGCCATAAAATGCCAAACATTAGCTAAAGACTTTTTTGGGCGTTAAATTCCAATTTCGCCCTTAATTCTACAGAAATTTGGGACACATTTCCCCTGTAAATAGGCTACCCCGAGAATTCAACTCGGCCAAAACAATCAACAACAACAACAATAACCAGCCTAGCAACATCACCAACCAATCCGGAAAGCAATACAACAACAATAGCTTTCTTTTCCATTATTCAACAACTTACATAAATTCAATTCGACGACTTGCATTCAAGCCAACGTCAACGCGTATACATTCACATACTAACCCGAACCCATACCCACAATATTTAAAGGAATTCTAAGCAATTCATACAACATTTCCAACAATCCAAAATTTTCCCCAAAGCAGCCGAATTCAGCCCCAAAACCGAGAACCCCACTTTTCACATTCCTCATTCCAAAATCATGATTTGATCCACAATTCACATTCTAACAATGCTATTCTCATCAATATATAATTTACATTAAATGTACAAAAATCTCCAAATCAGTCCGCAACAATCACAATATCATTTTGAGTCACTAAACATTCATTTCCAACATAGAATTCATAGCGACGACGACTAAAACATTAAGCGACGTTAATTCAATTCTCGCTACAATAATGGCTTACATTCGGCCATAACCCCCCACCAACATACAAAGATGATTTTTATTCATTCTTCACCCTACAATGATCATAACAATGCTAACTAAGCTTTAATTCATAGTTTCAACACAACACAACACACACCCACTTGCACGGATGGCACCCTTACACACAACTCATATCCAACATAATATTTTTCATGATATTCATCCAATTTAACATACTACAACAAGCATACAACCTTCACAATACATAAAACATAATGAATTCTTACCTTTCTTCATCAACTTTCCAATAGCCTAGGGTTTCCAAAAGATGAAAAATAATGGGTTGATCGCTCCAACGATGCTTCCACGCTACTTAGGGACCTCAAAATAATGGGTTTACATCAATGGAATAATTTTGGAAGAGCTAAAAATGGGGGTTGGTTTTTCTTCACCTTGGCCGAGAGCCTCCTTGAGGTGTTCCTCACTCTTCAATTTTTTTCTAAGTGTTAAATGGATGAAGTGAACTAGTGGTGGTCATCTTTTATCATTATAAGAAGTGTACAATTCCCTTGGCCCACATTAATGAGTTGTCCCAATTAAAAGATGACACAAAATTGTGTGGGGTCCCTCTCCCACTATGCACGGCCAACCATGAAAAAAGTGGATGATTTTCAACTTCCAATTTTATCACTTTTGGTCCCAAATTTTCCTAATTGTTCCATACCAATAAATTCATGCACAACTTATATCTCAAAATAAAATCAAAGGTCAAAAATCCCGACTTTGTATCCCGAAATAGTTTTGTCCTTAACTTACCATAATTAATCGAGATTGTTCCAATGTACAAAAAAAATGCGGGTTCTAACAATATATATATAAAACCTGCCTGAGACTATATGCATATCTATCCGAACTCCATGTACTAAGGCCTAATCATGCTTTCTCTCGTCAATTTTGTACGTATATACGACTCACAAATCATAGTCTAACTCAAGTAAGCCGTAACCTACCTCGATGATGAGCAACTATTCGAACTTCCATGAAGTATCCACCTTCTTAGCCTGTAGGCAAAATTCGTGGGAGATGATGTAAAGACTGTTGGAAGAGCCTCTTTTTTTCTTCGTGTTAAGGGTTTTTCTTAATGTAAAACCTAATAGCACTATTGAAGGGTCTTTTATTAAAAAGGAGGGTGAAATATAAAACTAAGTGTCAGAAAATGCATTCACTGGTCCGTGATGTTTGCTGCGTCTGACATCAGGCTCACTACGGTGAGACTGCTACGGTGGACCAAGTCTCGCTACGGTGAGACCGCTGTGGCGGGGCCCTGTCCGCAGTGGCGGACCAAGCTCTCTCCGGCCAATGAATTTTAACTCTTTCCAAAATTGATTTTTCAAACTATAATCACTTAAACACCCCAAAGGGCTTACCATTTAAGATCTTAGACCTAGATTTGGTACGAGTTCGCAAAGTATTAAACAATGATCGGGCGGGTCATTACAACCAGTCGGGTGCCACCTGTAGCTATTGTTACAACCCGCTTGGTCGTTATAGTGCTTTTGACCCATCTACCAGCATTGACCCTTCCCCGAGTCTAATTAGTGAAATTTTAACCCATAGGGATAGGTGGCAAGGTTCCCGAGAAAATCGGGCGCGATCTTTGATGACATATGTGTAACAGAGCCTTAAAGTAGAACCCTTTGACCAATAATTGTCTTTTGGGTAAACGTGTCTGTAATCAATTTTTGACAGTTCTATTAGGTTTGGAATGTTATTTATGACTTAGTGGTGTCATTGCTTTGGTTCCCGAAGGGTTTGGGTGTGATTTAAGTCATTGGCGGAAAACCAGTTAAGTTAAAGAGTTACAGTTGACCACGATTAACCTCAGTCAATATGACCCCGTGTTGATGTGTTTAAAGCTCCAATAAGTACGTATGATGATTTGGGACTTGTCGGCAAGTTTTGGTGAGATTCCGCCGAGGTTTGGATGGATGTGGATTGTGTCGCGCCCGAATTCGATGTTTTCTCTATAGTTTATCTGGACGTAAAGGGTATAATTTTGATCAAATAACCTTTTTTGTGTGTTTTGATTGAACCATTTGATCCGTATCGTAATTGCAAAGCCATAGCAAAATGAATTGTCACATTTCGCCTTCGTATGAGGAAGTTATGGTCATTTTAGCATGGACAGCTGTTGCTATAGCTGGTGTGTCTGCTGGGGCGGACTTCTAGGCATGAGGGCAGACTCGCCGGGGTGGAAATAGGTCCACCGGAGAAGAAATCATTGTGTATTAAAAATCAAGTTGCGTTCATTTATCATTATGACCATATCTTGAGTTCTAAAGCTCCGTTTGAGGTGATTTTCACGGTGTTGTTCTTGTCCCAACGAAGGGTAAGTATCTAACCTTTATTTTGATATTTCCTCAAGCCTTTTTTCATTGGTGATCAATTTTATCCGAGTTTTACTCGGGAAAATTGGGGTTTTGAACCCAGAAGTTGAAAAGTGGTAAATCATGGTTTTGAAGATCAAGATGATGACTATTTCAATGGGTTTTCTGGAACTAGACTAATTAATCTATGTGTAAACTAAATTGGAAACAAATTTCATGTTTTGCCCTTAAAGGCTCAGGGTTGCCTTTTTGGTGTTTGGAATTAAAGTACAGCAATATAGGTATCATTGGACTTGTTTAAACTCTTAAGGTACTATTTTGACTATATTGATCTGAATTTTTCATTGAAATTACAATTTTGCACTTGTGGTTCAGATTTGGCTATTTTGGGTCAATTTTTGGGCTTTGGGTAAAAATATTGCAATAGTGGTATCCTTTGTTACACGTCGGGTTTTATACGTGGATTTTCGCCGTAAGATACCCGATGTGAAGTTAGTAAATGAAGTTGTTGTCAAGGTTATAAGAGATTCTACATGATTATTCCACGTATGCGGGAGTTTAAGTTATGTACAAAAAGTATCGAAAAGATTAAAGGCGGAATAAACCAGAGAAACTGAGTATGACAGCTGAGCAACTCAATGGCTGCAAGTCGATAGACCGTTGACTGGTCGACGAACTGTCAACGTGCACCGTCGAATAACTCTCTGAGAATCAGAGGCTGCTGCCATTCGACTATTGCAAGTCGACGGACCGTCAACCCTGCCGTCGAATTTTAGGCGTTGGAAAATTTTCTCTCTCCTATAAATTAAAAAGGCCACGACGTGGAACATTATTTACACCTAAAAATAGAACTCTCTAGATTCTTCAAGCTCTCTCTACTTGTCACGACCAAACTAGAAGGCCATGACGGGCACCCGGAGCTAACACGCCGAGCACCTCTAAACATATATCTTATAATCATTTCTGGGTGGACCATAAAGATAGCTCATGGATATCATAATCTGTAAAGACATATATCGCAATATAACAACACATCTCTGTATAATCTTCGACAATTATGCCCATCATTACCCGCCATCAAGGCTACTAAAATGTTACACAATGATATGAACCGGTAGGGTTATGAAACATCTAACTGTACATACATGTCTACGAGCCTCTACATAGGATACAAGTGGCCGTGGAGACCAATACCAATAAACTGCAGCTCCGAAGTAAGTGGAGCGCTCCTGAGATTCCGCTGTTGAAGCTCCTATGGATCAGAACTATCTACCTGTCTGCCTGCCGGCATGAGCGCAGCGTCCACAAGAAAGGACGTCAGTACGAACAGTGTACTGAGTATATAAGGCATGAATAATAATATAGTAAGAGATACCGAACATGAAAAATAACATAATGAGAAATATAGAGCATAACATGAGGTAAGGAAATGACCTGTACATATGATTGCCTCTTAAGGCAGATACAATGCATGCTTAGCTTTCCTTTTGTAAAAACATTTCTCATATACGTATACATAAAATAGAATTGTTGCGGAATGTGCAGCCCAATCCAAAAGCATATCATTTTGCCGTGGAACGAATGGCCCGATCCATCTGTATATTATATACATAATAGTGTCGAGGAACGAATGGCCCGATCCATTTAACCATATATCCCGCGTCCGAGCATCCCGCATCCAGGACGATATCATAATATACCAACTGATCAGGTGGCTATACATATATAAAGCCTCACCTTTCCCATAACCCCATATATACATATACATATATATAAATACAGTATAACAGAAGTAGCATGCATGAGATCCCAAAGAACGCTATGACCCTATCGGAGTGACGTAAGGTCGATAACCTCCGACTATATTATAGAATAATCATCATCGCTTTATCTCACCTTGAAGGAACAATTATTATAAGGTGAGACCAACAACAATGAATAAAATCGAGAAAATCATAAAGTAACTCAACATTCTCATAATAACATTGAAATCATAAACTTGGAACCTTTAAACATAAAATCATCATTATCATTGTAATCATCATAGAAACATACTCATCTTTAACATCATGAGAAGCTTTAAGAATCATGAACTTCTAGATTTTAAAAACAAGGAGGTTATGGAAACATTTATGGAATCATAACATAGGAATCATGCCTTTGAAAGAAAGGGACGAGCCTTAACATACCTTTCGGTCGCCTTAGTCATTCAACATTTATTTTGCCAAGCTCGCAACTCTACACGTAAACCATCCATATTATCATTAGGCTCAATATCATACACTTGTCTCAAGCATTCAAATGAAATCTTTTTAGAATCTGCCGAAATTCGGGCAGCATCTCCCTTATATTCTTTACCTCCTCCAAATACCAAAACAACTCCCAAACAATATAACAACATCAACAACAATATCAATACCAATATATTCCGTAAAACATTCCACACGATGTTTTTCCAATTTTCAAACCAACCATAACAACATCCATAATACCATAATCAAAGAATTATATTCAATTTAATCTCAAATTAATCCAAAATTCTCTTTCAAGCTCACCTCATGACCATCAACTTTAATTCAACTCTTTATGATTTTTCTCCCATGATTCTTTCCTTTCAAAGAATTGCTAAACCTTTACATCATTTCAATCATGTAAATAATAATAGGAAAAACATACCTTATAGTGGAAGAACTTCACTTTATTCACCCCTTTCCAAGATTAAGTTCATCACCACCTTGAAGAGAAAAAAGAACAATTGACTTCCATAGATTGTCCTTGAGGTTTTGATGTCACTTGATGGTATGGAAAGGTTTTGGAAGATTATGGAAGGTTAGGAAGGATTATGGAGGATTATGGAGTGTTACATAAGATGATGGAATGTTTTGGAGAATTATAGAACTCTCAAGAAGTGTGGGCGATGAGAAAGTGATGAAAATTAATGGGTTAGAGGGGTATTTATAGGTGTGTTGGGCCGGGTTACAGTAGCACCGTTTTTCTGCTCCGTCCGCCTAACTTGTAACGTCCATAACTCCCTGCTCCGATGTCGCATTGACGAATGGTTTGTTGCGTTGGAAACTCTACTCGAAGAACTTCATTTTAGGCTTTTGAAACACCTTAAAACTCCTCATATACTCAGAGACATACCCCTCCAATTAGACCCAATTTTATTTTTTAAAATTTTTTAAGACCATCTAGCTGGATGCTAGTGGTGTTTTATTCCAAAATCAAAGTATGTACACAGATAGAAAAAAAAAGAAAAGAATAAAGCAACAAACTATAAAAGAACTACTCTAAGCTAAAGAAATTGTACCCAAAATTGCAATTCTGCCAACTTTTTTTCAAATTTTCGACAAACTTATTTTCTTCGCTTTGCTTGGTCCCGGAATCTTTCGAAACTCTCCATACATAATATTTATCATTTATCATACTTGTTAATGATTCGTTTCTCATAATCCAAAGTTGTTTTACCTAGCCATAGCTCAACATACTTACGTTCAAATTTAATAAGTGCTTCTCTGAAAGTACGGGGTGTAACATCCTTCCCCCCTTTAAAAACATTCGTCCTCGAATGTTATAGCTTTTGAGCTTGCGACGCTATCATTAATTTCTTGAAATAGTTGTCCTCCTTTAGCTCTTTATCCCATATTCTTATACTATGGGCTCAATAGTCTTTTTCATAGTCTCCCAATTCTTTGTCGAACTCATTCATTAGTTCCATATCCTCAGGTTCTTATGCATGTACCCAGTGGTCAACTGATATCTAGCTACAGTCCTGGGACCTGTTGCCATTAAGATGGTCTTAACTCATGATTGCTAGGGCTCCCTTTTTGTACTAGTCGGCCTTATATATATACACCATATCACCTCATTTTTATTCCTTGGTCGGACTCTTTAGTCCCTTACAATACCATCATAGTTCCACCTATAGTAGCGCCCGGATGATTTGCAATAACATTCCCTTGTTAGTGACTTATTACTCTTAGTGATTACCGTTTCTCGGGTTCTTCGTCTCATATACACTTAGTCACGACTTCCTTTTAATGTGAGTATACTTCCCTCCTTAAGTCCTTGGCTCTCTTATACCGGTGACTAATTGAGACTTAAACTAACCTCCATTCTCCTTTGGCTCCTTATCGTTGTCCTTGCACCATTCTGTTAGCCATCTCATCATGGCGATTTTTTATATAGTTCTATGTCATATACTCCCACAATTGATATGACTAGCGGCTTGAAATTTCATGACTTACGATTTACTCCCTCATCTCCGGCAGTACTGCTGTCTTGCTATCCTTAGGCACACTATCTTCCTTTCCTCTGAAGATTATTGAATTTCCTATGAATATTCCTCTTTTAAAGCTTTCATCTCCTCTAATGCTATAAGTTCTTTTTTTACTAATCCCGATTTTCCCTTATACTTATCCCTGGTTACATGCGGCCTTTCTTACTCCTTCTGTTACCCCTTGGAGTACCTTACTGCATATCTAAATATACCTAAAATTTCTTCGGCGCGAGTGATTCGAGCATAGTCCGGAATGTAACGTGTTGCATTGGCGAAACTTATTCTGTTTGATTTGCTAAACCTTCATCATCTTGACATGCCTCCTTTTTCACATTTGTCTCATAATATACCTATATTTAATCCATTCTTACTTTTCTTTATCACATTCTTGACATATCGCTTCGTCTCGAAAGTTGGCTCCTTCAAGACGGTACATTTCCCTCTTTTGAGCTTAGGAATGTTGTAGCTCATCCCAGAACTGAATTTGTTCTTCCCCTTATTTTAAAAGATGTCCTCATATATCCATAACCTTTGAGTATTTACCGTGTTTGATAGTCATCTAACTGACCTTAGCGATCCTTCAACTCCTCTGTTCCTTTAGTCCTCATAGTTTCTTTTACTTGTAAAATGCATGTTTCCATTAGTCATCCTTTACTCTTAGGTTAGGAAACTTTTTGGAGTGTTTCGTTACGAATGCGAATCCCTTTTGACACTGAAAATATCTTCTTGGGGTACTTTCTCCCCTTAAATAGGTGCACCAATCATGTGTTCACATCCATTCTCCTGGTTAAAACTCAAGAGCTTCAAATTTCCTCGTTGCTCTCATGAAACCTGTTTATTTCTTCTCAAGGATGCACCTTTGTCCATTATTTACAACCTTCTTGATTCTGGTTATGAAGACGTATAGGTTGGTTCCGGGGTCCTCACGTTCATCCTTTGTCACGTACAACATTACTCTACCTCCCGTTGATCTATTTAAATTTGATCCTATCGTCTTCTTTTCCTGCTTTTGTCCTAATCTTTTCCTCAAATATATATTACCTGACCCTCAATAGGTATACATTTTCCTTGTCCAAGTTTCTCTCCCCTCATTTCATGATATCATAATCTTTTTTTCCTAATGCTCGTGCTTACATATTTGGTTTCGCTATCGCTATCTTATTTTAATTTCCGAGAAAACCCAATCCTGATTCTCTTCCGTAAGGCTTGCTACCTCACCTTTGACATACAGCACAGTTAATAGTTTTAACATGTCGTAACATCAATCATAAAGGTATACATAATACTCGATGTAGTCACTCGTGACTTATCTTTTTATCCCGTTTCAACACCTTTTCCTTGCAAGATATCCCGTTGCCATTGGATTTAGTCCTGAACTGTGGCTTTAATACATCTCCCTTCTCTTTTCCCCAGCTAGCCGTAGAATTCCAATTGTAAAGCTCATATGCTTCTAATTTCCTCGGGCTATTCTCGGTATCTCATATTCTTTTTTTTTTTTTCGTATGTCAAAATCTGTAGGTCCTCCTAACATATCTTTCGATGTCCCGGCAATATAACTTTACTTAAAAATCTTTACTCGTACTTGTACCCTGTCTATTTATCGAAAATAATCAACCTCACATCCTTTACTTTAGCAACCGAATCGATCCTTGCAATACTTTATCTTTACTTATACACCTGCTCTCTTTTCTCCTTACACATAAAGTGACATCACACCTAATTTCTCTATTGTCAATAATCTTCACAACACTCATCCGAAAAAATTTGAGATAAAGCCTTCATATAAGGATTAGCTAGAAATACACCACATATTCCTAAGGTTGATACAATCTCTACTTCCTTTGTCAGCCAAGCAACATCATATTTAGAAGTTATATAAACAATCCATAAAACAATCATAATTGCAATCCAACTTACCTAACCATTTCCCATTCTTGAGTTCAAGGTCGTCATTAACAACCGAAGTAACTTGGCCATAATGATTCTCAGAATAGTACCAACTATCTAATACTCAGAATTCCCTTGAAAGTTGAATGACTGGTGAAGGTTAGTCTTTTATCTCACGATATGCTCTATATTTCCATTCTGTGATTATTCATGCTATGTATCCCTCATATGTTATTATTCATGCCTTACATACTCGGTACATTACTCGTACTGACGTCCCTTCTTATGGAAGCTGCGTTCATGCCCACAGGTAAACAGGCAGATGCGTCTGATCCTTAGGAGCTCCACCAACGGCATATTAAGAGCGCTCCAATTGTTTCAGAGCTCCAGTTTATTGGTACTACTTTTGTGTACATGTTTGGGCATGGTGAAATACGGCTCCTTCTTGTGGACATATGTATCTTATTTAGAGGCTCCTAGACAGACGTATGTGGATCGATACTGTCATATTTTTGTACGTCCCTGTCATTATATTATATTTTAGTAAAGCTTATTAACATACGCTTATGGATATGTTAATGTTGAGTAAAATATGACTGTATCGTCCATGTGGCCCACTTAGTAGTAATAATGGAATGCGAGATAAGAGGTGCTCAGTATAGTAGTATCGGGTACCCGTCACGGCCTCTAGTAGGGTCATGACAAAAGTGGTATCAGAGTAGTTTTTCCTAGGGTATGTCTACGAGCCGTGTCCGGTAGAGTCCTGTTTATGGGCATGAAGTGCACCACATCTATAAACCAGAGGCTGCGGAGCATTTAGGAATAACTGACCTTCTTTATACTATAGATCGTGCGATAGAACCATGTTACCAGGTTCCCCTTCTTTCTTAATCGTGTTTTATGATTTCAGTAATGCCTGTGAAGTGGAAAGCTACGGCGGCCCAAAAGGGCAAGACGGTGGCTGAAAGAAAAGTTGAACGGGAGCCACTACAGAGGTAGAAGAGGGCGAGTCTCATAATGAAGTAAGTCCCTTCTCGGACTTCTCATGCTCCACTTGTGTCAGCGGAGCAGGAAAGAGTTTCAGCTCTAGCCCCAGCACCTCCAGTTCCACCGCCAGAAGCTCTCCAAGAAGCAGACAGCGAAGCTATTCAGCCATCGACCCACGTTGGTTGCTGCGCAAGCTCAGCGGCAAGGTGCGGGCCAAGGTGACAGGGCGGTGAGTGCAAGAGCCCGCGACTTTATCAGTTTGAATCCTCCAGAGTTCTATAGGTCGAAACCTGATGAAGACCCTCAAGGCTTCATAGACGAGATGCTGAGGACGCTACGAATAATACATGCTTCGGATACAGAGTCAGTAGAATTGGCTTCGTATAGATTGCAGGATGTAGCTGTTTAGTGGTATAATGCTTGGATATCTTCGAGGGGAGCAAATGCACCTCCCCCAGTTTGGTAAGAGTTCACCGATGCATTCCTGCGACATTACTTGCCACTGGAGATTCGACAGGCCCGAGCCGATAAGTTTTTGAACCTCAAGAAGGGGAATATGAGCGCCCAGGAACACAGTCTCCATTTTAATTTTTTGGCCAGGTACGCCCCAGCCATGGTAGCTGACATGGGGGTTCGTGTGCATCGATTCGTGAGTGGGTCGGGGCCATATTTTGGTAAGGATTGCTTGACGGCCTCACTCCAAGATGGGATGGATATCACTCGTATTCAGGCCCATGCCCAGAACTTGGAGGAACAGCACAAAGAAGTGAACGTAATTCTAATAGGGAGCGCAACAAAAGGGCCAGATCTTTTGGAGCTGGCAGTGAGTATAGAGGAGGGCAGACACAACAATATTCCAGGTATTGAGGCCAATCAGTGGCCAACACACCTCCTCGATTCGCGAGTAAAATATTTGATAGTCCTATCTATTCAGGACCAGGCCAGAGTTCTAGAGCTTCAGGGCCCCAGTATGGAGCTGATTCTAGTAGGACGAGACCACCCCTACCATGGTGTACTCGGTGTGGCAGGCCACACTCTGGACAGTGTCTCTTAGATACAGGTGCTTGTTTTGCCTGTGGTCGAGTTAGCCATTTGATACGTGATTGGCCACTAAGGAATGATGGAGACAAGGCTCAGCCTGCCGAATCGGCAATTGGTTCATCATCGTCCGTGCGACCTGCTGGACAAACTTCCCATACTCCGATAGGCCGTGGCCGAGGCAAAGGAGGAACACCCAGTTCAAGCGGCCATCAGAACCATATCTATGCACTGGCAGGACGGCAGGATCTTGAATCTTCCCCAGAGGTGGTTACAAGTATATTATCAGTATTCTCCTATGATGTGTACGCGTTGATTGATCCGGTTGTACTTTGTCATACATTACTCCTTATGTTGCTAACCGCATTGGGATGAATCGGAGCCAATTACACCTTTTGAGGTGGCAACACCTGCAGAGACCCAGTAATAGCCATGAGGGTATATAGGGATTGTGTGATCGTGGTTTGCGATCGTCGTACTACTGCTAATCTACATGAGCTAGAGATGCTAGATTTTAACGTCATTATGGGAATGGACTGGCTAGCCTCCTGTTACGCTAACGTTGATTGTAGAACGAAGGTGGTCCGATTTCAGTTCCCAGGAAAACCAGTGTTGGAAAGGCAATATAGCGTCTCCGAGAGGTCGATTTATCTCCTACCTCAAAGCCGGAAAGATGATTGCCAAGGGTTACATTTAACATTTGGTTCGGGTCCAAGACATAGAAGCAAAACCACCAACTTTTCAATACGTTCCTGTAGTGAACGAGTTTCTAGTCGTATTCCTAGACGAGCTTCCAGGTCTACCACTAGAGCGGGAGATTGAGTTTACTATCGATGTGTTACCTGATACCGAGCCCATATCTATTCCCCCATATCGAATGGCCCCTGCAGAGTTAAAGGAGTTAAAGGTGCAATTGAAGGATTTGCTTGAAAAAGGCTTTATCAGACCAAGTTCATCGCCATGGGGAGCGCCTGTGTTGTTCATAAGAAATAAAGATGGTTCCTTAAGGATGTGTATCGATTATAGGAAATTAAATAAGGTGACCATAAAGAATAAGTATCCCCTCCTAAGGATCGACGATTTATTCGACCAACTGCAGGGTGCCAAGTGGTTCTCGAAGATAGATCTAAGATCGGGGTATCATCAAGCGAGGGTAAAGGAGGAGGACATTCCAAAGACAGCTTTCAGAATGAGATACGGCCATTATGTGTTTCGGGTAATGTCATTTGGCCTGACCAACACTCTGGCGGTATTCATGAACTTGATGAACAATGTATTCAGGCCTTTCTTAGATTTGTTCGTGATTGTGTTCACTGATGACATTTTGGTATATTCCCGATCGTAGGTAAGGCAGCATGCACCATCCGCGCATCGTTCGGGAATCCTTCGAGCTCGGGAGTTATATGCCAAATTCTCAAAATGTGAATTTTTGCTGAATTCTGTGACTTTTCTAGGTCACATTATTTCTGCTGATGGAATTCGGGTAGATACTCAGAAGATTGAAGCTGTGAAGGATTGGCAAAAGGCCTACAATGCCTACAGAAGTCCATAGTTTCTTAGGGTTGGCCGGTTACTATCGAAGATTCGTGGAAGGATTTTCTTCTATCGCTGCACCACTAACGAAGCTGACTCAGAAATTGACTAAGTTTCAGTGGACAGATGTGTGTGAGCGCAGTTTCCAGGAGCTGAAAATAGGTTGACTTCGGCTCCAGTTCTGACACGCCCCGAAGGATCGGAGGGCTTTGTTATTTACTGTGATGCTTCAGGTGTCGGACTAGGTTGTGTGTTAATGCAGCATGGCAAAGTAATAGCTTATGCCTCACGGCAGTTACGAAAACACGAGAAGAATTGTCCAACCCATAACTTAGAATTGGCTGCGGTTATTTACCCATTAAAGATATGGAGGCATTATTTATATGGTGTTCATGTGGACATTTATACAGATCATAAGAGCCTACAATATATCTTCAAACAGAAGGAGCTGAATTTACAACAAAGACCGTGGCTAGAACTGCTAAAGGATTATGATGTGGACATCCTATACCATCAAGAGAAAGCAAATGTTGTAGCAGATGCTCTTAGCCGTAAATCTATGGGCAGCTTGAAAGATGTGCAGCCAGAAAGCAGGGAGATGATTCGTGAGATTTACCAGCTAGCTAGCCTTGGAGTCTGTTTGGCTAGTTCTGGAGATAATGGAGTTTCTCTCCAGGGAGTTGCTGAGTCCTTTATCATACAAGAGGTAAAGAGATGTCAGTACGGGGACCCTGTTCTTGCACAGTATAGAGAAACATCTCTTCAAAAAAAAAAAAACCCCATTCAAGGTTACACCTGACGGAGTACTACGGTGTAGCGGTAGTTTGTGTGTAACCGATGTTGCCGGGCTACGACGACAGGTCATGGGTGAGGCACATTATGCCCGTTATTCTGTACATCCAGTGTCAACGAAGATGTATCATGACCTTAGATGCTTATATTGGTGGGATGGCATGAAAAGGGACATAGCGGAGTTTGTTGCCCAATGTCCAAATTGCCAACAAGTTAAAACAGAGCATCAGAAGCCGGGAGGATTACTGCAAGCTATAGAGATCCCCACTTGGAAATGGGGGCGATTAACATGGATTTCATTACAGGCTTAGCTCGTTCCCGGCATAACTATGATTCTATATGGGGGATAGTAGATAGACTCACGAAGTCCGCTCATTTTCTACCAGTCAGAACGATGTATTCAGCAAAATTCAGCAAAAGGTTATGCAAAGTTATATATCAAAGAGATAGTGTGACTTCACGGGGTTCCAGTGTCTATTATTACGAATGGAGGAGCACAATTTACGGCTAATTTCTGGAGATCCTTCCAGGAAGGGTTGGGAACGCAGGTGAAACTCAGTACAGCATTCCATCGACAAACCGATGGACAGGCAGAGCGCACTATTCAAACCCTTAAAGATATGCTAAGAGCATGCGTGCTAGATTTCGGAGGAAATTGGGATGACCACCTGCCACTTATTGAATTTGCGTACAACAATAGCTATCATTCTAGCATTCAAATGGCCCCATATGAAGCTCTGTACGGGAGAAAGTGTAGATCGCCTATTGGATGGTTTGAAGTAGGAGAGGCACAGTTAGTGGGCCCAGATCTGATTCAGCAAGTGGTAGAAAAGGTCAAGCTTATTTAAGAACGACTGCTAACAGCTCAGAGTCGTCAGAAATCCTATGCGGACAACCTTCGGTGAAATTTGGAATTCAAAGTCAATGATTGGGTGTTCTTAAAAGTATCACCAATAAAAGGGGTGATGAGATTTGGCAAGAAAGGGAAGCTTAGTCCTCGGTATATTGGACCTTATAAAATTGTGCACAAAGTAGGCCAAGTAGCATATGAGTTGGATTTACCTCCAGAATTAGAATCAGTCCACCCAGTATTTCACGTATCCATGCTACGCAAGTGTGTTGGAGATCCTTCCAGGATTGTGCCTGTGGACGATGTACAAGTCACGGAGAAATTGTCCTTTGAGGAAGTACCGGTTGCTATTCTGGATAGGCAAGTCCGAAGGCTTAGAACCAAGGACGTAGCTTCAGTCAAAGTTCTGTGGAGAAATAATAACAGAGAAGAAATGACTTGGGAAGCTGAGGACAAAATGAAGTCTAAGTACCCGCATCTATTTCCGCCAGCAAAAGATGTACAAACAGAGCCCTCAGTACCCTCAGGTATATAATACTTCTCTAAAATGATTCTTGGACCGAATTTTGGATAGTTATGACAAGACAATAGTGATACAGTTATAAGGGAAATTCTGATAAAATCTTTGAGGTCCCTATGAGTCTAACATTTGAGGACGAATGTTCCTAAGGAGGGAGGAATGTTGCACCTCGCAGTTTGGCATATTGAGATTCGCTAGGTGATAGTCGTACTATCATGGGCGCAGGGTGTAGTTAAGGATGTACGAGGTTATATATATGTGATAATTCTACGACCATCGGGGTTAAGTTGAATAGTAGGTCATGGAAAGGTTGGAGGACAAAGCAATCAAGAGAGCTAAGGTGGGGCCCACACGTCGTGATTTTATAAAGGACATATGAAATGTAATATGAGTAGTACATGGGCAGTTGGGCAAGTCCTAAGGAGGACCCTTAGGCCAAACATGGGCATAAGCCCTCCAAAAGGTTGAAGTAAGAAGGTGCTTCCAGACGATCTGACTTGAAGAGGCCAAAACGCCGATATAAGTTTTGAATTTGGAATAACGCCAAGAATGAAAGTTGTGGATAATTGAAAGAGCTTTCCAACCGCAGGTCGTGCGCCCTCATATGATATCAGGATCACACGTTATGTGCATTTTAAGATCGGTTGTCCGGGCAGGAAATTAACCCTGCGCAAACGCACCGTGTAAGGTGGTGCCAACGCGCAGGGCAAGACCCAGGAACTCAGCGCGATCGCGCCAGAAGGTGGCGCGAACGCGCTGAGTTAATTTTAAGTTAGTCCAAGCAGAACCTGGACCGTTATAAAAAGGGGGTCACCCCCCCATTTTTCAGCCAAAGACACCCAAAAATCTCTCAAAACCTCTGGAAAATTCCCCAACCTTCCCACACCCACTTTTAAGCCTAAACCAGGTATAATTTCTAAATTCCGGTCCGGATAGCGTATAGTTATTGTTGCAGAATCATATAACGGTGTGTTGTGGCCTAAACTTAAGGTGGAAAAGCGAAGATACAGCAATATTAATGGGGGAAAGGTATGGATCTCTTCCTATTTATGTTAATATAGGCTTATTTAAAAAGATATAGCGGTTAAATGATTGTATAGTGAGTTAATTAGTCATGGAAGTTGGAAAACTGCGTGTGGGCTGTTTTATAGAATACTTTGATATGGGAAATGATGTTATTGATGTTGGTGTTGTTGTTGTTGTTGGTGGTTGCTGGATTAAGAATTCGGACTAGGAATATAAACAGGGGAGATGCTACCCGATTTTCGGCAGAATATAAAGTAGTTTAATTTGAAAACTAGGACAAGTGTGGGATAGTGAGACTAACATTAGTGTGAATCCTCTCGAATGTAGATTTACGAGCTCAAGCGGATAGACGTAGCTAATAGGAGATCGCGCATGTATGTTAAGGCTCGTCCCTTTCTTTCAAAGGCATGATTCCTATGATTATAATTCCATAAATGTTTTCATAGCCTTCTTTCTTTCAAGGTTAGAAGTTTATGATTCAAAGGCATGACTTCTTGTCTAATAATCCATAAATGTTTTCCAAATGCCCGTATTTTTCCAAACTAGAGATTTATGATTTTGTGAGCCCATATGACAACGATGATAGACACGCTTTTATCATGATAATGATGATGTCAAAGGTGAGAATATTTTACTATGATGACTTTGATGAGAACGATTTTATGTTTAAAGGTTCCAAGTTTATGATTTCAACGACGATATGAGAATATTGAGCCATCTTTTGACTTTCTTAATTTTATTCATTGTTGTTAGTCTCACCTTATGATAATTGTTCCTTCAAGGTGAGATAATTCAATGATGACTATTCCATAATATAGTCGGAGGTTACCGACCTTACGTCACTCGATAAAGACATAACTTTCCGCTCTCATGCATGTCGCTTTATATATATATATATATATATATATATATATATATATATATATGTATATGGGGAATATGGGAAAAAGGGCGAGGCGCTATAGACGCACGGCCACCTGATCAGTTGGTGTAATATGATATCATCCCGGACGCGGGACATATGTGGTTATATGAATCGGAGCCGACGTTCCTCGGCAATATGATATGTTCTATTTTATGTATACATGAACAAGAAATGTTTTTCAAAGAAAGCTAAGCATGCATGGCTACCGCCCTAAGAGGCACTCATATGTACAGGTTACTCGTTTATCTCACGATATGCTCTATATTTCCATTCTGTGATTATTCATGCTATGTATCCCTCATATGTCATTATTCATGCCTTACATACTTGGTACATTACTCGTACTGACGTTCCTTCGTGTGGACGCTGCGTTCATGCCTGCAGGTAAACAGGTAGACGCGTATGATCCTTAGGAGCTCCACCAGTGGCATATTGAGAGCGCTCCAGTTGTTCTGTAGCTCCAATTTATTGGTACTGCTTTTGTGTACATGTTTGGGCACGGTGAAATACGTCCCGTCCTTGTGGACATATATATCTTATTTAGAGGCTCGTAGACAGACATATGGGGATCGATGTTTTCATAATTTTGTTCGTCCCTGTCGTTATATTATATTTTGGTAAAGCTTATTGACATACGCTTATGGATATGCTATTGCTGACTATGTTGAGTAAAATATGATTGTATCGTCCATGTGGCCCACTTAGTAGTAAGAATGGAATGCGAGATAAGAGGTGCTCAGTATAGTATTATCGGGTACCCGTCACGGCCTCTAGTAGGGTCGTGCCACTATGCACTCATCAAAGAATGCAGCAAGGTAGAATCAGTACAACAACACGTACTGAGTAGGCATCATAGGCCGACAATAGCTTGGTAACATATATACAAGTAAGAGACGGAAGGTAGACACGCTCACAACAAATACAAACAACACTACCCAAGTTCAGAATCACAATCATTATATACCAAGTCCGAATGTCACCACAAGTACAGAATACCAAGTCCAAATATCGGCACAAGAATAGATCACCAAGTCTGAATATCACCATAAGTACAAGTATCAAGTCTAATTCCAACAGTACGATTATGTAAATATGAATGCAATGCAATGTACTAATACATACATACTACAGGTGGAATACTTCCATGGCTCGATAGTCTGACTCATGGGGTACTCGCGAAGTCCATGTACCTGTTGTGGCGTGCAACGCGATCCAATATCTGTTGCGGAACGTGCAACCCGATCCAATAGATATTGTGGAACGTGCAACCCAATCTAATATATGTTGCGGAATGTGCAACCTAGTTCAATATATATTGTTGAACTTGCAACTCTGTCCCAATTATAAGTATGAATGCATGCATGATATCAATGTCAAGAAGGGTATATCAATACCAAATTGTCCCACGCATGGACACCTATCAGAAGAATCTAGTGCCACGCATGGACACGTATCAGAAGAATCTATCAATATCAATAGTTCCATACTAGGACACATATCACAAGAATTTAAAGATGTCAATGGTGCCACACATGGACACATATCACGAAGATATATCAAAATCAAATCTAGTATAAAAAATAGGGCAACAAGTCAATAGATCACAACAAGGAAACAGGCCACAATCAGACAACAGTACCAACCTAAGTAATCCATCCCAACTTCATACCCGAAGGAGTAACATACTTTCTCCAATAATCACTAACTGTACATATGCCTCACTAACCGAAGTTTGACTATAAGGTAAACCGTAACCTAGTTGGTAGCTGAGCAGGAGCCACGAACAATCAAACTTTTGCCTTGCCCTTTCGTTGTGCCTCCAAATACTCAAAGTCTAATCATATTCGAATTCCATATTAGAAATCAGGAAGAACAACACCCATATTGCTATACTTATCGTTTAGGTCAAATTCTACTATGGAGAAAGGGGGAAACGGGCCCACAAGGGTAAAATGATCATTTCAAAAGTGAAATATGCAATTCCATGTTCTAGGAGTTCAATCCTACTAAATAATTGTTAAAATAACTCAAGAATTGTCTAATTTTGAGATTCATGTGAAAACCCCCAATATTGGTATGAACCCTAATTTTCCAACCTTCAAATTAATCAATAGAAATGGAAAATTCAAGCCTATTAGCTATGAAATCATCGGATTCTATGATTAGATTAGTTAAAACCATCAACAAATTCCATTTAGAAAGATTAGACCTTATTTCAAGAAGTTATCATCAAAACCCATTTTCCCTTTTTTATTCTAATGGATTTCTAGCATAGGAAACTTATGTCACGACCCAGCCGGAGGGCCATGAAGGGTACCCGGTGATAACCCACCCGGGCACCTCTTAAAGTACATGCACATTTACATCTTGGTGAGCCACATAGCTCAATTATAATTTATATCCATCATTCATGCTAATCTCATTGGGCAACAATACATTTATATCACCATCAACAACTATGCCCATATCAATGTACATAAGCCGACAAGGTTGTCAAAATGATATACAAAATATAAGCCGACAAGTCTAAATACATCTAACCAGACACACATGTCTACGAGCCTCTAAGGAGTGTATGTCATATCATATAGGCGGGACAGGACCCCGCCATGCCCATAAGTATGTACACAAAAGAATAGATACCAAAAGTCAGCTCGAATGAAATGGAGCTCCACTACGTAGCCCCGAGTAATAAAGCTATGGATCAAGTCCGTCTCCCCGGCCACCGCGGGCATGACGCAGAGTCCACAAACAAAAGGACGTCAGTACGAAGAATGTACTGATTATGTAAAGCATAATCAACATCATTATAGAAGCATAATAGACAACATAAGAAATAGTATAAGATGGGAGGTAGTAGAACCATCGTCATAAACACTTACTTGCTTTTCATAGGGACCTTCCATTTCTATTGCGTGATTGTGTACACACATCCATATTCGTAGCCGTATTTATTTACATTTTCATACCCATACTCATATTCATAATCATATTATTCGCTTTCATATTCGTATTCATAGCATACCCGACCATGAAGGATCGGTATTTCACATACCGCCCATGGCAAGGCTCGGTGATTATCCATACCTGGCCCTACCAAGGCTCAAGGTTATCCGTACCCAACTGCAGTGGTGTGCACGCAATACGTATCATACCCGGCCATATAAGCTTAGTGTTACATAATAGTCATACGTACACATATACATAAGAGTTCATAGGCGTCTTTGGCATCATTACTATCATCCTTTCATTACATCTATCCTTAGAGGATCACTCATCATATAAGGAATTTAGTAGACTCGAATCATAACGAGAATCATGAGCTTTAGTAGCTTTAAAGATAGAATCATTTGGAAGACATTATAGACTCATAAAAGGATGGGCATATAGCCAAAGAACCATACCTTATTGAAAGAAGGGTTAGCCTTACATACCTTTTCATTTAGCTATTCTATCACTTGAAGGTTCTCCTTCAATGCTTACGTTCTACCTTCATTAGAGTTTATACTAACATTAGAAATCGATAGCTTAGCATACTTGACTAAGGCTAGAGAAAATTGGGCAGCATCTCCTTTATTCATACAACTTCCTCCATATCATATATCAACTCCCAAACATCTATAATAACATTCAAAACATCATAGCAATAGTCTTTATTCACCTACATTACCCATATTCCTCAATTCACTTCAAATCATCCATATCCATAGTCATAGCACACTATTACATTCACTCATATAAAATGTCTATCCCATGTTCTTAATTTCAATTGTAGCATAACCATAATCACAACATATCAAGAATCGTGACTCAATCCAAGCTACTACTCAAAAATGATACTATTCTCACGTTCATGACCCATTTTCTATGTCCTTCTACAATCAAAGTCTTTCAACCTCTCAATACCTTAAGAAATATGGAAAGACCATAAAACTTACCTTAGATGCTGTAGGAATGGACTTTTGGTGGAAACACTTCACTTGAACAAAACCCTAGTTCCACTTCCACTTGGATTTCTTGTCTTGGATGAACCATAGTGAGTTCCTTACACTTGATTCTCTTGGTTTGATGAAGTTGATCATTAATATCTCTTGAATTCTTGTGGGAGAGGTGTGGAGAAATGTTCTAGAGAGTTCTTGAGAGAAGAGGAGTGAAGATGAAATGAACTTGGTCCCCTTATTAATAACTCCCAATTTGTCCCGTCTCGTTTCTACGGACCAACATACGGTCCGTATAATTTATATGGACCGTATGTATGGCCGTAGATTTGGTCCAGTGAAGGTTTCCAATTTGGGCAGAATATACGGCCTAACATACGCCGCATATTTTATACGCGCATGTTGGGCCGTATAATGCCCGGCTTTTCCGAACTCGTTCGTCAACTCGTTTGATCTCCAATCCTTATGGAACCTTCTTAACACTTGTTTAGAACCTCATTAAAAATCTAAGGGAAATTATAACTCCTCTCCAAAGCATTATTAAGTCATCATTAATTTGGTACTCGCAAATCCTTTCCGATACCTAACACATACCTTGCCTTCCTTGGCAAACTTTCTTCTCTTACTTTGAATGTCTTTGAAATCTCAATTAGGGTCACCAAAGGCTATTCCTTACTTATCGAAACATCGTATACTTTGTGCCCTGCGTTAGTCTATTCACTGTGCATTAACAAAAAAATTTCCGAGGCGTAACATTCTTCCCTTCTTAAGAACATTCGTCCTCGAATGTTAAGTGCTTGGGAATTCTATAAAAATTTCGCCAGAGTTTCCCCTGTAATAGGGCACTACCATCCTGTCACAACAGCCCATAATAACAATGCCTCACAGGCCACAACATAATAGCAATAGAGTTTGGCCACACACGACCCAAATGCATAAAAAGGAAAACATACATACCTCAAGATCTTGATGTCTCATCTTGGATCTCTTCCGGGGGTTGAAATAAGTGCGGGTACTTGGACTTCATATTTTCTTCCGCTTCCCATGTCATTTCTTCTCGGTTATTGTTTCTCCACAAAACCTTAACTGAGGCTACTTCTTTATGTCTAAGCCTCCGTACTTGCCTATCTAATATGGCAATGGGTACCTCTTCATAAGTCAACTTTTCTATCACTTGAACATCATGCACTGGCACGATCCTAGTAGGATCTCCAACACATTTATGAAGCATCGAGACATGAAAAACTGGGTGAACTGACTCCAAATCAGGAGGTAGATCTAATTTGTAAGCCACTTCGCCTACTTTGCGCACAATCTCATAAGGCCCAATGTACTGAGGACTAAGCTTCCCCTTCTTGCCAAATCTCATAGCGGCCTTCATTGGTGACACCTTTAAGAATACCCAATCTTTTACTTGGAACTCTAAGTCCCTTCGATGATTATCCGCATAGGACCTTTGACGACTTTAAGCCGCTAATAACCGATCTTGTATGAGCTTAACTTTCTCTATGGCTTGCTGGACCAAGTCCAGCCCTATCAGCTTAGTCTCTCCTAGCTTAAACCACCCAATTGGGGATCTACACTTTCGCTCATATAAAAGCCTCATACGGTGCCATTTAGATGCTAGAATGATAACTATTGTTATAAGCAAATTCAATAAGTGGTAAGTGACATCCAAATTACCTCCAAAATCCAGGATACATGCCTGTAGCATATCCTCGAGAGTCTGAATAGTACGCTCAGCTTGTCTATCGTTCTGTGGGTGAAAAGCCGTGCTAAGGCTCACATGAGTCCCCAAACCCTCTTGGAAGGATTTTCAAAAATTAGTTGTAAACTGAGTTCCAGTATCAGAGATAATAGCTACTGGAACACTGTCACGACCCAACCACGTAGGCCGTGACTAGTGCCTGAGCTGGACACTCGTGTACATGTGATACCTACAGTCATACACTACTAGCACGAACGAG